>NC_030437.2:17918796-18008796 GCF_001660625.3 Ictalurus punctatus | reverse complement strand
CATTTTGTCCATTGGCCGTTTTTTTTTTTTTTCTTTTCCCCTCCTCCATCATGCCTGCCAACATTCTCCATATACAGATACACCCATGCCAGTGCTCTCCTCCACACGCTCCAACTCTCTCAATCTCTCTCTCTCTCACACACACACACACACACACCAGCATTCTCCATCAAGCACTCCAAAGTTCTCCATCACACTCCAAAGTTCTTCATCATGCACACCAACCTCTTGGAGCACTGTTTTTCTGTTGTTGTTGTTGTTGTTGTTGTTGTTTGCTTCTCCAAAGTCTAACACGGAGGACACTTTATTGAGGTTCCATGTTTACCTGCCTTGAGTTAAGGAGGTCCCCCACATCATAATCTTTTCCTTTTTGATTTATGAATCTGTCAACCTCATTAAAATATCACTTTGGCCACATCACACCGTATAACACTGAAAGTGGACGAGGTCATTAGGTAAAGAGTGCCCTCTAGTGGCTGTGAGGAGAACACGCAGACGGATGGATCCTTTACACTTACAGGGTTAGGTGTCGGGTTAGGTGAGGTTCTACTGAAACTCCAGTGAATCTTTGTACGGCTCAGTAAAATGATGGGATGTAGCGGTGTTTTCCTGTACATCATGTAAATGATTATTGGCCAGCAGTGCTACTAATTTAATTTTTCCTTCTCGTCACACAGGCGAAGAGGGCGGTGCAGAGAGGGGCTACGGCCGTGATCTTCGACGTGTCCGAAAATCCAGACGCCATCGATCAAGTGAGTCAGGAAACTTTTCTTTACTTTTGCTTCGTTTCCCCTCCTTGCTGTAAAGTTGCGATGAATAGAACGCATAGCTGCATACCCCCCCCACCCCCTCCTTCCTATGTCTTTCATCTTTTTATTCCTTGATCCCTTCAGTTTTCCTTCCCCAAGTTTTAGGTTAATCCCTCTCATATCCTCTCGTGGTTTTCCCTTCTCTTTCTCTTTCCATGGTCCCTTTCTCCTTCCTCCCTCTCACGCTCTCTTTCTCTTTCCATGTTCCCTTTCGCCTTCCTGTCTGTCTCTTGCGCTTGCTGTCTCGCTCGCTCTCTCTTCCTCTCTCTCTTTCCATGTTCCCTTTCTCCTTCCTGTCTGTCTCTCTCTCTCTCTCTCTCTCTCTCTCTCTCTCTCTCTCTCTCTCTCTCTCTCTCTCTCCCTCAGTTTATGGATGTCTATGTATTTTGTACATCTAAATTCTCTCTCTAAATGATTCTTTTTCTCTGTTTCTCTTGTCCAGCTTAACCAGCTCTCTGAGGACCCCCTGAAGAGGCCGGTGGTCTACGTTAAAGGAGCCGATGCTGTTAAACTGATGAACATTGTAAATAAACAGAAAGTGGCACGAGCCAGAATCCAGCATCGGCCTCCGAGGGTAAGACACCTAAAAGCCCCATCACTTTATCCGAATCACTTTATCCGAATCACTTTATCCGAATCACTTTAATAGATTCACATTTATTCTATATAAATCACTTTATCAGAATTGGAATTACTTTATTATTATTATTATTATTATTATTATTATTATTATTATTATTATCATTTGTTAATTTGTCAGAGTAACTTTATTAGAATCAGAATAAACTTATTAGATTCTCAACTATTTTATAAGAATCACTGTATCAGAATCAGTTTATCAGCATTGGAATCATTTTATTACATTCTTAATTGTTTTGTGAGTCATTTTATTTGATTCAGAATCACTTAGCTTCCAAACCACCTTATCAGAATCATTCAATCAGGACTGGAATCACTTTATTACGTTGTCCGTTACTTTAGAGCATCATTCTATCCAAATCAGTTCATCAGAATCACTTGAGCAGTATCTGATTCAGTTATTTTATATGAATCACTCACTAATGGAATCGCCTTTTCCGTAAATCGTTTGTCAGAATCGCTTTATTAGAATCAGTTTATCAGAACTTTATTCGATTCTTAATTATTGTGTCGGGGATCATTTTTATTTGAATCTGAATCACTATTAGTTTCTAAATCATTTAATCAGACGCGTTGCTTCAGAGCTCGAGTTGCTTTATTGGATCCTCAATCACTTTGAAAGTCAGCTCACTCGGGTTAGTGGGATTCAGATTTAATATCACCTCTGCGTACAGTTCACGGTGTTCGACATGTTTCTGTTCCCCAGAATAATAATAATTCACAAACTAATCTTCAACCCTGGCCTTTGCATAATACTGTATATTAAACTATATATAAACTACTCAGGATTCTGTCAGTAAGCGGTTCTTTATTTATTCTGTTGCTGTCCTTTTGCTTGCAGCCCACTGAGTATTTCGACATGGGGATTTTCCTGGCGTTCTTCGTCGTGGTGTCTCTGGTGTGCCTCATCCTCCTCATCAAAATCAAGCTGAAGCAGAGACGCAGCCAGGTACCTTCGACACGATTAAAACACAAGTCCGGTTTCGCAGCGTATATAAAAGTCAAAATCCTGTTTCTTTTACACATCCTTTATCTTCTCACTTCCTTTTTCCATCCAGAGCTCGATGAACAGGATGGCCATTCAGGCTCTGGAGAAAATGGAGACCCGAAAGTTTAAGGCGAAGGTTAAAGGTCAGCGCGAGAGCAGCTGCGGCGCGTTGGATTCTCTGAGCAGCAGCTCGACGTCGGACTGCGCCATCTGCCTCGAGAAATACATCGACGGAGAGGTAAAGGTTTTACGCACGTAGGACTGCGAGCGCGCCGCGTTTCGCCCCGTCACAGGCGTCCCGGAGTCGATAGGGGCGGAGCTTCGGTTAATCTCTCTCCTTTGTTAGAGCAGCTCAATTAACTAGCCGGGAACTAGTGACTCAAATAAACTTGTCTTAGAATACTAATAGGTGGTATTAATTTACTAACCTTTTTTTATTTTATTTTAATAGTGTAAAGAAAAAAAAAAAATCTGTCACCGTATCTTGCTCTTCTCGGTCAATCAGGACACAGATAAAAGCTTGGCCAACTGTTTCTAGAAAGTTCTATGAATTTTCGATTTTGGAAAAGCTTCATATGTTAAAAAATAAAATAAAAATGATGATAATAATAATAATAATAATAATAATAATAATAATAAAGAACAGGCCTGTGAGCAAGTAATACTACTTTGCTGTTCTTTTTTTTTTTTTTTTTTTTTTAATGGATTTGGCTGATGTTATACAAAGCAACTTATAAGTGCAGCCGATTCCAGTTGAACATTTTATCATGAAAGTGTAAAGGTCGAAAGGTCAACCTTTGACTTTTGTAATTCAGTACGTTTAAACGCGCTCCACATCATCTTTCAGCAGCTATTTATACAGCACGTGTCGTACATTTTAAGGTGAATTAAAGTACAGGAAAGACCAAGACAAACAGGAAGAACAATTATACCAATTATAACAATTATATATTAAAGAACAAACTGTGTCCTCGTGCCAGTTCTGCCACTCCGGTCATCCGAGGACAAACGTGTCACTGAGTTCAAGTTTTTTTTGTTTTGTTTTTTTTGGTCTTGTGGGTTGTGTGTCCTACTAAATAAAAACAAGCCACAAAGCAGGGCGCCTGGGTAGTGCACAGGAAGTGGGCTTATAAAAGACTCAAAGGGAACAAAAGAGGAGGTTTTTTTTTTTGCTTCAGCGATGAATAAAAGCGACAAAAGGCCGGGCGGAAGGGAGAAGACATGATTCATCAGGAGGGGGTTGGTGATGACCTTAGCAGTCCGCAGACACAACTCCACTGTTACAGTAGAGCACAAGTTCACAGGTCTAGTCCTGGAGCACCCCCTTGTCCTGCTCCCAATCCACCTGATTCAACAAATCAGTTCGTCAACGTTTGAAATGTACAGGACGAGGGGTTCCCCTAGAACCATGGTTGGGAACGTGTGCCGTAGAGGATTCAGGACTTTTGCAGCATTTTTCGAGCTTAGTTAGTTGTGGCATAATCAAAGGCTCCAAAATCCCTCCGTGGTGGGATTTCGAGACCAGGTCTAAGGTCGGGATTTAGGCAAATACGGCTGCGGATTATAAAAAGACCGTCCTGATTTCCTTCTTACCTTCTTGTCCACTTCAGGAATTGAGGGTGATCCCTTGTGCGCATCGTTTCCACAAGAAGTGCGTGGATCCATGGCTTCTGCAGCATCACACTTGTCCACACTGCAGGCATAACATCATCGGTGAGCTCGTGAATCTAAATCTTGTACCTGTTACTTTTTTCGTATGTGTATACAAAAATTAACTTTTGTTCCCCCCACACACACACAGAGCAAAAGAAAGGAAACCCTGGCCCCGTGTGCATGGACCCGGGGAACCCGGGGCTCCACAGTCGGCAGCGAAGTGTGGTTCTCCCTGTTCACTATCCAGGAAGAGTGCATCGAGCTGGGCAAGTGACGGCGTTTCCAACTCGTACTAGCATGGATACCCACGGGAACCCAATTACCGTATTAACAGTGGACCAACATCCGGATCAGAACCTTTACCCCTCGCAGTCAAATTTCATTCGGAGTTACCATGGTATGAACCCTCATCACTGCACCCTAGAGCATCGAGCACTTCCTTACCCTCAACCGCATGCCTTCAAGCGCCCCAAATTTCCTCGCAACTTCTCTCGTGCCTCTTGTTTCTCGCAGTACGAGACCATGTATCAGCACTACTACTTCCAAGGCTTGACGTTTCCCCAGCAGGAAGGTCAGCCCGGCGGCGCGAGCCACAAGGGCCACGCTCGATCCTTCCAACCTGGACTTCTTTACCCAACTTTGGTGCACATGGCAGCACCTTCCTCTTCTCGTCTGGTGGACTCTGGAAGCGCTTCGGGGCTCGGATGTTACCACGGACACGGACGATCCGTGTGCAGCGGGTATCTCGCGGATTGTCCCGGCAGCGATAGCAGCAGCAGTAGCAGCAGTTCAGGACGATGCCATTGCTCTTCCAGTGATTCCATGTTGGATTGCACGGAAGTGAGCAACCAGGGCGTTTATGGAAGCTGCTCGACTTTTCGAAGTTCTCTCAGCAGCGACTACGATCCGTTCATCTATCGGAGCAAGAGTCCCTGCCGGGGGGCGGCTGGAGAATCCGCTTCAGGACTCCCGGCGACGTCGTCCGTTAGTGACGATATTTTGGCTCCTGTCTCAGGAGGTACAGACTTCGTTCCGCCTCCTGTAGGACCGTGCTACAATTCGGGGGACCAGCTATCGAATTGTAGCGTTGAGCCTAACTGTAGTAGCCACTCGTCACTGGAAACCAGGGAAATCACTAGCACTACCTCAGCCACAGCCCTAGAGGGAACCGTGGAGCATTGTGTGGAACAAGGGGCGGCATGTAGCTGCTGTTTTGAGGTTCCTCCGCCGAATGTGGAGCGTAAAGGACAGGAAGGAGCAGACGGGGTAGGACGTTGCCGCCGAGGCGCCGAGCCTCAAAGCGTGTCCGTTGCTTCTGCGCAGAACTTTTACGCCGCTAGCAACGAGCTGATGTCACCCGCCGAGCGTGCTAGCTACGACGGACTGCCTTGCTGCTTCTACACCGAAATGAAAGTACACCGAGGAAGCGTCGGACGTTACGCCGAGGATTATTCCGTAAACGTACACTACGCCCAAACGGACAGCGACGGCTGCTCGGGACAAGGATGCTGCGAACTCACTCAGCGAATACCCATAATCCCTGAGGACACGGACTGCGAATTGGGTCTCGTTTCCGAGCCTCAAACAAACCTTCTAACAGGACAGAACAGGACTTCCTTAGACACTAATCAAGGGTTTTTCACCTCAGGACAATACAGAGGTCAAACATATCAACAGCAACAAGACGAGGAAGCGAGAGCGCTGTTTTCCGCTCAGTTTAAATTGAGCAAATCTACAACCGAGGGCTCTGGATTGTAAAGGGGGAGGGGTTGGGGGTTTTTGTTTAGGGGGGAGGACTAGAACGGTCTCACGATTACCGAGTTCATAAGAATTTGCACGTATTACGAGTTGTGAACGGCCAGCGTTCATTCAAGACGGGGGCGGAGTCATCAGTCATAGCTTTTCCTTACGAATCCGGTCGCGAGAGTCTCTGCCGCCGTTAAAAATCCATCTCGCACGTCTCGAAGTGTACTCCTGAAACCGAAATCATTTCTCTTCGCTCGAAGTGCCGTTTCGTTTTCAGTCGACGCTCTTCATTCCCGCGGGCTTGAGAATCTTAGCCACACCAACTATTTGAAAAATAAATAAATAAATAAACAACACGCAACACAAGGGGTTTTAATTCCACAACAGGGTTCATCGACGTTTAGTTAATATTAAAGAAAGCACCTGGCTTGTTCTGGCTACAATTTGGAAACATTGTATTTATTTAATTTTTTTTGGGGGGGGGCCACCTTTCACAGCTGACGCTTTAGGTGTACGAGTACTTCGTCGTTTATAGTTATTACGGTCAGGACCGCGTGACATGTCAGCTAGCTAGATCATCATCACTTAGGTAAATAAAACCAAAAGCGAACGTTTCGGAGGAAGCTGGGCGTGGGCTGTTTCGGGGGGGGGGGCATTGAACACGTCCGTCACGTCGTCCCATCTCACCTCGTCCTCTCCTTTCTCTCTCAGGGTCACTGCCTCATTAGTACAGAAACAGACCAAGATTAACACTTTTGTTGTTGTTGTTGTTGTTTTATTAATACAAGCAGGAGACTACTGAGCTGTCTGTACTATACACCAAAGTTTAGCTAGTCTCCGACGTGCAGTTCAACAGTTTATAGAGCAAGAAATTATAATGAGCAGATTATTCAACAGTTAGTCTTTTTTTTTTTTTTCTTTTCTTTTCCTTTTAGGAAATGTTTTGGTTGTTTTTGTTTTTTTTAAATCATGATTTAAAGAACACACGCGTTCACTGTTAGACTGAAAAGGCCAAAGCGTAACGGTTTAAGGAGACACAAATGCAGTTTTATTTTTCTCGTAAAGCTCACACACTTTGAAATTATAATTATAAAATGACTTCACACACACACACACACACACACACACACACTCGCACACCCATACACACCTTCATGCCTTTCTGTTTTTACAGAATATTTTATGCTGTTTCTATGAAATGTACCCATACGGCTTTCACATTTTGAGGCGGACATTTTGAAATAACTTTATTTATACATCGGCTATTACAGTGCTGTAACACGAAAAGAGTCTAATCTTGCCTTCCATAGAGTTATGTACTGCAAATGAATATAGCATTTTTTTTGGGGTACTTGTCACTATTTAATTATTATTTTTTTTTTGTATTGTTTGTAGCACTTAAGAAGATTGTATAAAAGAACCTATGTACAAAAATTAATATTTTGTAATTTTTTTTTTTTTTTTTTTTTTAAAGATATAATTATTTTCTCCATCATTTCTCATTCTTCAGATGTTCAGCGGGCTAGAGCTTGAGCCGTGTATATTTCTGTATAGCAGCACATTTTCATACATGGAAATATGTTCTCTGAATATTTATTGACTAATATATTTATCTGTAAGCCATGTCTTATGTTCAGAGTGTCTGAAGAAGTTTTTGGAGTGTTTTGCTTTGGAGATCACTAATATGAAAACTTTTGTAAATACATGGTAATTGCACACGAGATGATTAAATATCCTCTGACCAAAAACCGCTTTTAAGATTTTAGTACTATACAGTTTTGTAACAAAGTGTACAAAGATTTGGAAAAATTATATGGTTTTATTCAATTGAAAATACTTGTCTTTCTTTCTTTCTGTGTGTGTGTGTGTGTGTGTGTGTGTGTGTGTGTGTGTGTGTGTGTGTGTGTGTGTGTGTGTGTGTGTCCTCTTCCTTGTACAGGGATATTAATATTTAAAATGGTTTGCTCAGAGGAAAAACTCCACCATAAATCACACTACATGTGTTTATATTCATATGTTTGGTAAATGGTCTGCACTTGTATAGCACTTTTTTTTTTAACCTTATCGGTTCCAAAGCGCTTTACACTGTGTCTCATTCACCCATTCACTCTCTCTCACACACACACACACACACACACACACACCAGTGGTAGCAGAGCTGCCATGCAAAGCGCTAACTTGCCATCGGGAGCAACTTGGGGTTCAGTGTCTCGCCCAAGGACACTTCGGTATGTCTTCAGTATCACGTGGGCCGGGAATCGAACCACCGACCCTACGGTGTTTGTGTAGTATTGAATATTTGGAGGGACATTGTTAATGTTGCAGTTAGAGTAACCTTTTAATAAGAAAGAAAGACAAAATCAATATCAAACCTAAGTGATGATGGTTAGGATTTGTTGTTGTTGTTCCAAAAAAAAAAAAAAAAAAACCCGGTACAAAAACCTTCTTTTCTTGCTTTCCATTTCCCAGTAGAAATAAAAATATTGTGGGGAGGGGTGAAAAATTCATAGCGCTCCAATTTTCACCAAATTCTTGCCATGTGTCGAAACGAACACAGGAGTCTGATTAGTTCCAAAGTTAGGTAAGGGGTTAACCTTTGTGATTTTTTGGGGGGGGTGTAAAATTAATCGTTCTCAGATTTACACCAAATTCATACCGTGCGAATACATAAAATTGTTATAGTGTAGTATAATAGCTGAAATACGTCAAATATACTACAGTACAGTTGATAAAATTGCTAAGACGCACAAATGTACACATTTTAATGGTCGATTTCAGTTAAACTACACATGCAGTGTACAAGTTTTGATGGAAATATACCGGTTTTATCTGCTATTCTGTACTTTAACAATTTTATCACCTGTACTGTAGTATATTTGACATATTTCAGCTATTATACTACACTATAACAATTTTATGTACTATAACGTACCTGTTTTAACTGCTATACTATATGATAGCATGCTGTACTATATTTTACTGTCATAGAATATAACTATTTTATCAACTATAACTTTTTAATCTACTAAACTGTACTATACTACACAATACTATTACTATTTCATCTACTGTACTGCACAGTAATAAAGATACTATATCTCAGCTTTGGAGCATGTTACAATAACACTGTGTGCACTCCTGTGTTACTCTTGATCTCCCTAACGCACACTGTGAATTTGGGGAAGATCTGAAAACGTCAAATTTTTCACCCAAAATAGAAAAATGGTAAGGGGTTAACCTTTGTGATTTTTTGGGGGTCAAAAATTCGTTGTTTTCAGATTTACACCAAATTCATACCGTGCGTTAGGGAGGGCAAAACGAACAGACGAGTCTGATTCGTTTCATCCGATCATGCTCCAGAGCCGAGATCTGAGCCTCTCATTTCCAGTATATTACACTCAATAAAATATACAGGTTCATACACAAATTTTCACATTTTAATGGTCAATTTCAGTTAAACCACATGTGCAATGTACAAGTTTTGATGGAAATATACCCATTTTATCTGCTATTCTGTACTAGAACAATTTTATCTACTGTACCTATTTTAATCTACTAAACTGTACTATACTATACTATTACTATTTTATCTACTGTACTGCACAATAATAAAGATACTGTATCTCAGCTTTGGAGCATGATAGAGCAAAACTGTGTGCACTCCTGTGTTACTCTTGATCTCCCTAACGCACACTGTGAATTTGGGGAAGATCTGAGAACGTCACATTTTTCACCCAAAATAGAAAAATGGTAAGGGGTTAACCTTTGTGATTTTTTGGGGGTCAAAAATTCATCGTTCTCAGATTTACACCAAATTCATACCGTGCGTTAGGGAGGTCAAAACGAACAGAAGAGTCTGATTCGTTTCGTCCGATCATGCTCCAGAGCCGAGATCTGAGCCTCTCATTTCCAGTATATTACACTCAATAAAATATACAGGTTTATACACAAATTTTCACATTTTAATGGTCGATTTCAGTTAAACTACACATTAAGTGTACACGTTTTCATGGAAATATACCGGTTTTATCTGCTATTCTGTACTTTAACAATTTTATCAACTCTACTGTAGTATATTTGACATATTTCAGCTATTATACTACACTATAACAATTTTATCTACTATAACGTACATGTTTTATCTGCTATACAATATGATAGCATGCTGTACTATATTTTACTATCCTAGACTATAACTATTTTATCTACTGTACCTATTTAATCTATTGAACCATAGTATACTACACAATACTATTACTATTTTATCTACTGTACTGCACAATAATGCAGATACTATATCTCAGCTTTGGAGCATGTTACAATAACACTATGTTCACTGGTGTGTTAGTCTTGATCTCCCTAACGCACACTGTGAATTTGGGGAAGATCTGAGAACGTCAAATTTTTCACCCAAAATAGAAAAATGGTAAGGGGTTAACCTTTGTGATTTTTGGGGGGTCAAAAATTCATCGTTCTCAGATTTACACCAAATTCATACCGTGCGTTAGGGAGGTCAAAACGAACAGAAGAGTCTGATTTGTTTCATCCGATCATGCTCCAGAGCCGAGATCTGAGCCTCTCATTTCCAGTATATTACACTCAATAAAATATACAGGTTTATACACAAATTTTCACATTTTAATGGTCAATTTCAGTTAAACTACACGTGCAGTGTACAAGTTTTGCTGGAAATATACCTGTTTTATCTGCTATTCTGTACTTTAACAATTTTATCTACTGTACCTATTTTAATCTACTAAACCGTACTATACTACACAATACTATTACTATTTTATCTACTGTACTGCACAATAATAAAGATACTGTATCTCAGCTTTGGAGCATGATCGAGCAAAACTGTGTGCACTCCTGTGTTACTCTTGATCTCCCTAACGCACACTGTGAATTTGGGGACCTTTGTGATTTTTTTGGGGTCAAAAATTCATCGTTCTCAGACTTACACCAATTTCATACCGTGCGTTAGGGAGGTCAAAACGAACAGAAGAGTCTGATTCGTTTCATCCGATCATGCTCCAGAGCCGAGATCTGAGCCTCTCATTTCCAGTATCAGAAACGGAGTCAGAATAATTTTATTCATCATATACATTTACATCTATTAGGAGTTTTTCTTGGTGTTTGGTCACAACACGATACATTCAACACACAAATTTCAGACAACACAATTACCACCTTAAAATATACAAATATTGCACCTTGTGCAGAAATGGTAGGCTCGGTTGTACTTGACTTTACAGTGGAGGTAGAAATAGCATCTGGATGCAGTTCAGGTTGCATTAAACAGACTGGAGCAATTGTGATTGATATATAATAAATAATATCAATTATCTGTATTTCGTAAAAACATTGAGTGCAGATTGCTTGTTCCTGGCAGGACAGCATTGTAGGGATTACTGAATGCTGCCTAGCCAGCCTGGTTAATAACAGAAATTGCCGGTGGGAGGAAGCTGCTTCGATGGTGTGCGGTTTTTGTTACAGGCGAGCGGACTCGCTTTCCTGATGGTAGTTTTTGGAATAGGTCATTAGCAGGGTGGGAGGTGTCACTGATGATTTTTCCTGCTCGCCTCTTTGTCCTGGTGATGTACAGGTCTTCAAGTGGTGACAGACTGCAGCCGATGATGTTCTCAATGGTCTTGCTAATCCGTTACAGCGTCCAATTTTCTCTGGCTGAGGCGGCACCAAATATTACACTCAACATAATATACAGGTTTAGGACATACAAACTGAAACATTTTAATGGTCAATTTCAGTTCAACTTCACAGGCAGTGTACGAGATTTGATGGAAATATACCCATTTTATCTGCTATTCTGTACTATAATTTTATCAACTCTACTGTAGTATATTTGACATATTTCAGCTATTATACTGCACTATAACAATTTTATGTACTATAACGTACCTGTTTTAACTGCTATACTATATGATAACATGCTGTACTATATTTTACTGTCATAGAATATAACTATTTTATCAACTATAACGTTTTAATCTACTAAACCGTACTATACTACACAATACTATTACTATTTTATCTACTGTACTGCACAGTAATAAAGATACTATATCTCAGCTTTGGAGCATGTTACAATAACACTATGTTCACTGGTGTGTTAGTCTTGATCTCCCTAACGCACACTGTGAATTTGGGGAAGATCTGAGAACGTCAAATTTTTCACCCAAAATAGAAAAATGGTAAGGGGTTAACCTTTGTGATTTTTTGGGGGTCAAAAATTCATCGTTCTCAGATTTACACCAAATTCATACGGTGCGTTAGGGAGGGCAAAACGAACAGAAGAGTCTGATTCGTTTCGTCCGATCATGCTCCAGAGCCGAGATCTGAGCCTCTCATTTCCAGTATATTACACTCAATAAAATATACAGGTTCATACACAAATGTTCACATTGTAATGGTCGATGTCAGTTAAACTACACATGCAGTGTACGAGTTTTGATGGAAATATACCGGTTTTATCTGTGATTTTGTACATTAACAATTTTATCAACTGTAATGTAGTATATTTGACATATTTCAGCTATTATACTACACTATAACAATTTTATGTACTATAACGTACCTGTTTTAACTGCTATACTATATGATAACATGCTGTACTATATTTTACTGTCATAGAATATAACTATTTTATCAACTATAACTTTTTAATCTACTAAACTCTACTATACTACACAATACTATTACTATTTTATCTACTGTACTGCACAGTAATAAAGATACTATATCTCAGCTTTGGAGCATGATAGAGCAAAACTGTGTGCACTCCTGTGTTAGTCTTGATCTCCCTAACGCACTCTGTGAATTTGGGGAAGATCTGAGAACGTCAGATTTTTCACCCAAAATAGAAAAATGGTGCCTTTGTGATTTTTTGGGGTCAAAAATTCATCGTTCTCAGATCTACACCAAATTCATACGGTGCGTTAGGGAGGTCAAAACGAACAGACGAGTCTGATTCGTTTCGTCCGATCATGCTCCAGAGCCGAGATCTGAGCCTCTCATTTCCGGTTTATTACACTCAATAAAATATACGGGTTTAACATGCACAATTATACATATTTTAATGGTCAATTTCAGTTAAAATACACGTGCAGTGTACAAGTTTTGCTGGAAATATACCTGTTTTATCTGCTATTCTGTACTACAACAATTTTTATCTACTGTACCTATTTTAATCTACTAAACCGTACTATACTACACAATACTATTACTATTTTATCTACTGTACTGTATTATAATATATTAAATAATACTACAGTACTGTGCAAAACTTTTAGGCACTCTATTTTTTTAGTACAAACTTTCATGGATTTTTATTTTATGATTTCTCATTTCTAATATATTACACAAATATATATTGTACCAAATACATCTCAAGTGTGAACAATGAAATGACCCTGATCACATCTTTTACACATCTACTCTCCCTCTTCTATTTCTATAGGCTGGAGCCGTGCACACCAACCACTTTCTGAAACTGTAGCCTGTCGAAAAATGTTGTACACAACAACCTCGTGACAAAAACAGAAGAAACATGCTTTCCAGAAAAAATGTCAGTATAGACACACACAATCACATAAACGTTATCTTTATTAAAATATCTCCTTTATGATAAAACTCTCATATCGACAGCTATCATTAAACAGCACGAGCCGTTTTATCAGGTTTTCCTCCTGCATCTCATGTTCGGGTCAAACATGGCGATACATGCCGATAACATTATTGTGTGATGGATTTATTTATTTTTTGAGTTCACCTGGTGTTAACAAGGATAACTCCAGACAAATCCTACAATTCACACACTAATATTTGAGATACTGCACTAACGTGAATGTCCTTAAATGGGCCTTGAGACCATGAAAGTGAACGTGTGAGTAACATCTCTGTATGATAAACAGGAAGGTTTGACTATTTATGACGTCCACCGGCTTGTAGCATGAAAACCACAAACATGAATTTGTGACGTGAATTTAAAAAGCGTGAGACTTTATACCTAACGGAGCCAATTTAAACCCTGCATTACTTTCTTTTATGCAAGCCATAGCAACACAATAAAAAAAAAAAAAAAATCGAATCCTAAAGCGAATAAACTGAAAATGAAGATGCACGGTTTCTTTCTTTCTTCAACAACATATTGCCTTCTATTTATTATTCTGACAGTGAAACACGGAAAGGCTTTTTTCTTTAAATTCCGGTGTAGCTCATGCGACACTGCTCCCCAGTGGACATGCTCGCGTTACTTGAGAATGAAGACTTCAACCTATACGAGCACCTGCACACAACACCCTGAAGTGCTCACAGACATGCATTCACAGAAGTATTAATCAGCCTCAAAGCTCTGCTGCACTGCTCTTTCACCTTTGGCCAAATTAGTCCTTTAAACATGACACATGAATAATCCTGATTTCAGTGGAGCCTCTGTATTACGAGGTTGCACACAGCTACGTAGCGTTGTGTCCGTTACATCTGCAGAACTTCTCAACACAGAATGCAATGAGTTTTTCTCTCATACATCATCAACTTGTCTCCTCTTCCATGTGTGTACATTGCCTGCTCCATCTGTAAGTGCGTGTGTGTTTGAGACATCCGTCAAAGCTTGAACCCTGAATGAAGAGCGACGATTCCTCCACTGAGATTAGTGTACTGCACTCGGAAGAAACCAGTGTCCTCGATCATTTCTTTAAATGTTTCCTGTTTAAAAAAAAAAAAAAAAAAAAAAAACGAGAAGAATGGAATTTATATTAAAATGTGTAAATTTGTAAAGCGGCAGGTTTTTTGTACGGGATGGTAGAAGTCTCTGGGGACTGGTGGAGGCCCAATCATGGCTGCCCATTAGTGTCAGCTCTAATTTCTTTTAGTAACTTTGTGAATGAATTTTAACACCTCATCAATATGTCAGTCCATGCATCAAACAGAACATCCATCAACCAAACAAACCATCCATCTATCTGACAAACCGTGCATCCATCAAACTAACCATCCATCCATCCAACACACAAACAAAACCATCCATCAACCAAACAAACCATCCATCCATCCATCTAACAAAACATCCACCCATTCATCCATCCAATACACAAACAAAAGCATCCATCAACTAAACAAACCATCCATCCATCTAACAAAACATTCATCCATCCAATAAACCATCCATCCATCCAACAAACCAGTCATCCATTCATCCATCCAACACACAAACAAAACCATCCATCAACCAAACAAACCATCCAGCCATCTAACAAAACATTCATCCATCCATCAAACAAACCAACCATCCATCCATCCATCCAACAAACCATCCACCCATTCATCCATCCAACACACAAACCATCCAACAAACAAAAGCATCCATTAACCAAACAAACCATCCATCCAAAAAAAAAAAAACATTTATCCATCCATCAAACAAACCATCCACCCATTCAACACACAAACCATCCAACAAACAAAGAGAAGTATCCATCCATCTAACAAACCGTGCATCAGTCAAAACATTCATCCACCCATAAAAAACCATCTATACATCCATCCATCCATCCATCCAATAAACCACCCATCCATTCATCCATCTAATATCTCCATCCATCCAGCCATAAAACCATCTGCTCAAACAAACAATTCATCCATCCATATAACAAACCATCAAACACACCATCCATCGATCCAACACACCGACCACCTATCCAGCCATAAGAAACATTTATACATCCATCCATCAAATAAACCACACACCCATTCATTCTTCATTCTAACAATCCATCCATCCATCAAACAATCCATCCAGCAAATAAACAAAAGATACAGCTATCCATCAAACAAACCATCCATCCATCCATCCATATATCAGTCAGTCAGTCAGTCCAACATGCCAGCCATCCATTAAACAAACAAACCATCCATCCATCTTGAGGAAAACACAGATCTAGAGAATAAATTTCTTACTCAAGGTGACAAGAGCAACACTCAGCCTTTACCAGTCCTGTACAGTTACCTGATCCGGAAACTTGCGTATGCTCTCCACCAGATACTGATACGACTTCCAGTCTCCTGCAATCACCTCACCTAGAACTGGAATCATCTGGAAACTGTAGGCATCATAGAGCCTGCAGAACACATCACCACCAACAACATTAATACAGCTTACCCGTCCCTCACACCAACACGCTCACCGACACCGAAACCCAAAAAGAAATGAATTACACCGTTACATTTCGTTTCGACTGTAGTGTAAAACAAACAGTGCAACACTTCCTCTGCATGCTGTTATAGGAAAATAATCAACGCCTGGGTGGCGTGATGGTGGGACTTACTGTTCCTGGTCAAACTCTTATTTTACGGTCAAACAAAGGCACTGACCTGGACAGAAGAGGGTTGGACACTTTGCTGAACTCTAGACACATGAAGCGCCCACCTGGTTTAAGCACACGCAGAGCTTCCTGCAGAGCCTACACACACACACACACACACACTTACACTTTAAAGATTCACTGTCCTCATCCACCTCTACTGTACAAGTACACAAAAATATTAAACATTTCTTATTAAATCTCACCCGCTATCTATTTATTTATTTATTTTTGTAATGCTTCGTGTATTTTGCTTATTTTTATACTATATGAAAAAGAACTTAAGAACTTAAGAACTCCAACTCCAGATCTTAAGACAAGAACAAAAAACAGATTTTCCTATCACGCAGAAACCGAAATAGACTTCACGGAAAAAACTGAACCAGTCCGACAGACGTAAACAACTTGCTCTCGCTATGCAAATTAATGCGCTGCACAAACAGAAAGTGTTATCTGGACTGTAAAAGACGTGTATGAGGTGTGTATATTTGATCAAATACACTCTAGCAATAGAATTATCACGCAATTGTTTCTTTTCCACCGAACCGTTCGAGCCTTATGATTTGAAATGTTGCTGATGTCTATGCGGTCGTTTTGATTCGCTCAGTAAATAATAGATACTAAACATTCTATATCATTTCTATACGATTTCCCTCCTACGGCTTTATAGAGAGTTCGGATACCGACTAATAAAGAGCGTCTTTACCTGCTCGATGTGAGTGACGTTCCGGATGCCGAATGCGATGGTGTAAACGTCAAACCGATCATTGTCGAATGGAAGCTCCTCGGCGTCACCCACTACAAATGACAAACCTGCACACAACACACACACACACACACACACACACACATGTATCATTAAAATATAGCACACGTCTGTATTACAATGCTAAGAATCTGATGTTAATTCTCCCGTCAATTACGAGAAAATGGTTACGGTTGATGAATGGATTGATAGAATACGCAATATAGACGAGATGGAAAGAGTTTCTATTTCTTTAAAAGATCCGGATTTTTGAATGAGTGGACGGAATACGTCAAACCCGTACGATCAGACTTTTACTGAACAGAAATATATATGTTTGTTGAATGGAAAATGACTTGCAGAGTATTTTCTTTAGGAGTTACAAGGAATTAGCTCCCTGGGTTATTTTGTATACAGTTGCTGTTATAAGGGTGTGAGAATACAAAACCTTTGGGAAAAATCTATGAATTCTGTATCCAGGATTGATGATATATACATATCTGGCAACAACCTGGTAAACAAATTAATGTTCTTGTATTATTGTGTCTTGGTCACTGTATGTATTTTCCTTGTAGGACAACAATAAAACAACAAAAATAGACTATACGCGCACGGGTTACGGGAATTGTTACCTACGGAGTAACCTATTTGTTCGATGAGCCGACAACAAAAGGACAGACCGACAACGTTATGTCCGTTAAAAAGTGTACATCGTACCTCTGTGATCTACAGCGCCTGAGAAGGAGAACGTGGAAGCCGGCCATTTTAGCCGACTTTGGAGCTCTATCTCCAGCTAAAGTGACACCACAGGTGCCGATCAATCAATTTTGTGGAGAGTTTAAACATTTATTCCTTTATTTATTTTTAAGATATGGTAAACCTACAGTCCCTTTTTTTTTTTTTTTTTTTTTACAATATTAAACCTCTGCTCATAGCAATGTTTTAATGAACAGTTCTACAGAGACAAAAATGCGCACTGTTCTTTATTGCTTATGATCCAATAAATAAATAAATAAATAAATAAATAAGTCTTTTCAGTCATTATTTTTCTTCGTTTAAGTTTTGTTCAAAACCTTATTAGAATATCGGATCGTGACCCCGGCGTCGTGATGCGAGTGTATCGTTACATGCCCGTTATACAAAGAATGGAAGAACAATAGAACAGAACAACACTCTTCTACAGTACTGTTTGTGTGTGTAAGTAAATAAACAAACACACACACTACAGAGTTTTCGGTTTGATGAAAGGTTATAAAGGAAATGCTGTTCTGTGTATTAACACAGTAACGCAGTACCTGTGGTGATCCCTGCGTTCTCCGCCCGCTCTTTCCCCACCTTCAGCATTTCTTTATTGATGTCACACACCACCGCTCGGGTTTCTGGAAGCTCCTCCCTCTCTGAGCCGTAACTCCTGGAGATGTCCTGCCAGGAAGGTGTCTGATTGGCCCGCGCTCTCTGACGCAGCTGCCTCTCACGCACCGAACGTGTGTAATTCAGGAAACGGAACGAGATGTCACCTAGACAACACACACACGTCATTTCTTCATCAGAGATGAATAAATAAAGCATAAGAGGATTAATGATGTGTCGTGTTTTATCTTTCATTTTATTCTATTTTCAGTTACAGTATTTTTCCGGTTCTTTTTTTTTTTCTTCTGTATTTTACGATCACCTATTTCTCTTTTTTCCTTTATAGTTTAGTGTGCTTGTATGGACTGAACGTGTGTACCGGTGCCTCCGGCTGTGTCGAGCAGGCGTAACCCAGGCTGAGGATTCATCGCACGCAGCAGCGCGTCCTTCCACAGCCGATGGATACCCAGACTCATCGCGTCGTTCATCACGTCATACTTCTGAGCAACGCTTTCAAACACCTTATACACTGAGGAAGGAAGAGACACACACACACACACACACACACACAGAGGAGTGTGAGACCCAAGACGACTTGTACATGTTGGAGTTACAGAGATGTCTGTGGTGACATTTAAGTTACCCGTATGCTGCGGAATACAGCTAGTCTTATGTTCAGTGTCCAAGTTACTAATGTTACATACGGTCAGAATCAGAATAAATACCCATTCTAAATTAATATCCAAATTATAATTTTAAATGATATACAGTACTATGCAAAAGTCTTACATACAAAGAAATGCTGTAACGCAAAGATGCCTCCAAAAATAATGAAATTAAATGTTTCTATATTTTTAAAATATACTATAAAGAGCAGTAAACATTAATAAATGAAACACAGCCGATATTTGTTGTGACGACCTTTTGCTTAAAAAATAATCTGCAGTCTCAGGTAGAATGTGTGCAGTTTTTTAAGGAAATGAGCTGTACGTGTTACTGAGCATCTTGCAGAACCAGGCACGGTTCTTCTGGAGACTTTGACTGTCGCACTCGCTTCTTATTTTTGCAGCGAAACCTGTTTTTGTACCGACTCGATAATGTACAAGTCATAAAATAAAAATTTGTACTATCGGGTCAGAGTTCAGAATCGAAACCGGAGTCAGAATCAAATTTGGAAATCAGAATGAACCTTTTTCATGCTTCTGGGTTTTCTTTTCTCTTTTTTTTTTTTTTTTTGAAAAGGGACCATTATATTCATAAGCCGTGTCAGACTCGAGTACAAGACTTACTTGCTAGTTGCTTTAATTGACACATAATGTAGCACGCAAAAAAAAAATAAAGAAGAGTAGAACAGGAAAATGAAATTACAATAACAGGTGACGTCGACGTGTGCAGATCGCCATGTAGCAATCAATATATGGAAACTGTAACGTATGCAGATTTCACAAAAATGAAGAATAAAAGCGAGCGTAGAATACTGAAAGCAGTGACATGTTCGCGCCTGTAGATGGCCCCGTTTACTCACGAATCAGAACAGAACTCTGTAAACACTGTAAACACTGACTGTCCATTTAAACACAACCTTTTAGATATTACTCTAAATTTCAAAAAGCTCTTATTTGATTTAAATCATAATTTCGAGTACCAGTGCTGCCTGCTCAAACAGTGAACATACAGTACATCACTGCAAGTTGTAAGTTAGAGTTGTTTCCCCAGCCCTGGTCCTCTTGGAGACGACCCTGCCCTGCACATTTTAGTGTATGTTGCTCTCTCTCTCTCTCTCTCACTCACACACACACATTTTAACTCAGGAGGGGCTGTAAATTCAGTGATTAATTATCAGTGGGTGTGTGAAAGCAGGGAAAATACTCAAATATTATCATATTTAAATATTCAGTGACCTGAGGCTTGTGTCTGGGGTTTTTCTGTTGCAGCTCTGAAATTCAATTCAATTTGATTTGTATAGCGCTTTGAACAATGGACATTGTCTCAAAGCAGATTTACAGAAATGTATAAACACAGGATACAGATTTTAAGTGTGTGAATTTATCCCTATTGAGCGAGCGAGGCGGTGGAGACGGTGGTGAGGAAAAACTCCCTAAGATGATATGAGGAAGAAATCTTGAGAGGAACCGGACTCAGAAGGGAACCCGTCGTCATCTGGGTAACGACGGATAGTGTGAGAGTATAGGAAAGTTCATTATGGTTTTTACATGAAGTCTGTTTGTTGAACTAGTCCACTGTTCACTAAAGGAGACCTGAGTGTAAAACTGTATGTGGTCATTGCAGTCCCAAGGCCATCGCAGCGACCGTCGTCCCAGCAACCACAGCGCGAACGTCCATGTGGAATTGAGGTCCAAATCCATTTCCATGGTACTTCAAGCGGTACCGTCCTCAGCAATCTCCAGGCTGTACTGCTTGGGGTCATCCTCAGTGGCAGAATGCAGCCTCCAGTTGATGAGAGCTCCATCCAGTGGTAGCGCATCAAATGAACTCATGGAACAACTTAGACTTCTCTTTTTTTTCTTATATAAAGGCATACCCCAAGTGTTTGACTCTTTTAAAAAGGTCTTTAGTATCGTGATTTTGGTTTGTTCTGTCTTTACATCATTGGATTTAAAGATTTTTTTTTTTATCTGCTTCATCATGTTTTATTTTACTCGTATTTTATTTCATTGCTGTCACTTGATTTTATTGTACAGCACTTCAGAAAATACTCGACTTTAAATGTACTACACAAATAAAAGTGACTTGACTCTGAACATGGTTGTGATTAAGAGTGCACTTTCTGCTTATTTATTTACTCTATGATTCTGTTGAGAATAATAGGACAATAATATGATAGTTTTTGTCATATTAATAATTAATAGAAAAACTTTACCTTAAGGTGTTTAGGGTCTGATGTGTTAAACATATGTGCCGAGCTAATACCAAAGACATTTAATAATAATAATAATAATAATAATAATAATAATAATAATAATAATGCTCTTCATTTACAGCGTCTTATTATTAGGGAAAGGGAAAATGTATGTTTTACGTTGACTGGGAGAAGGAAGTGCAGTCAAATTTAAAACTTAAACATTTTACATTTAAACAGTTCATTTTAAATGTGAGAATTCTCATTCTCATTCTCTCTCTCTCTCTCTCTCTCTCTCTCTCTCTCTCTCTCTCTCTCTGTGTTTATTGCCTCTCACCTCTTTCTGCTTTCTCCTCTTCTGTCACCGTCTCGAAACCAAAATGGACGCTTTTTCCATCCGAAACTCCTGCGTAGCTTCGACATATTGACACTTCTGCCGAATAAAGTGAACTTCTGACTCGGGTTCTACACACAGACTTGACATTTTGAGCCGGGCAATGAAGTGTTCGCATGAGAATTCTAAAGGACGCCGCCATCTTGCTCTGAAGGCGCCAGTGCTACGTCATAAACGCGCGACAGTCGCTTCGAGTTGTCATCAGTAAACGACGACTGTTGCATGTAGTTCAGAGAATGATTAGTACACTCGTGTCATTTTCCTTTGTTTTATTTAGACTTTAACCCAAAAAAAGAGCGTCGTATTATATATATATATATATATATATATATATATATATATATATATATATATATATATATATATATATATATATATATATTGCAAATTGTTATATGCGAAATGAGCATCAACTAATAAATACGACATAAAACAATACAATAAAAATTGGTAAATAAATAATAATTGAAAATACGAAAAACAAAACTTTAAATTACAGGAGGAATCAAAATGTCGTATATATTATAATGCATGTACAATAAATTCAATCAGTCGATAACAGTCTAGCACTTATGTCTATAATCTTCTTTAATAATACTTTTTAGTTAAATACAATAAAATTTTAACTCATTAATGAAGGTAAACAAACAGAAATATACTTTACAAAGTTGCTCTTTATGTATAAAAAGCTTGGCTAAGATTTAAGATTTGAGTCATGAATACAGATAACTAGCCTACTCGTGACTATTCGGTTCACATGTAATTCTTAGTAAACTTGAAAGTGCATACATTTTCTTTAGACAGTTTTTTTCTACTGCTTTTAAAGAAATAATTCAAAATATGCATGTCATTTGTTAATCAGGAAATGAACGAGACGTCATGGTGTCTGTAAACCTTTAATGTAATCTCGGCTTGCATCGCAATGCTCTTTTTTTCTTTTCTTTTCTTTTTTTTTTAATGAGACAAAAAAAAAAACAAAAAAAAACCCCTACTGCATATCCTTAAAGAAATCCAATAATATATAGTTTACTATATAGTTTTACATTTTGGTCATGTCTATGAGATGTGTCCTTATGTCCTATTCTCTATTCCCTACATATGGCAATGTGCATTTAGGATACGTTCTAGGATGTGCTGTTTGGACAACAAACCGTTGCACTGCATTGTGGGATTTTATAATTACATGCATACACACTCTCAACTGTATTTATAGACAACATAAGGATAAAGCACCCATAATAGTGTACTATGTAGTGAACACAATGTGGTCTAGGATATACTGATAGAGATGAATATTGAGAAATGCAGCACAGTGAGTTTGTGTCTAAATGAAGCATTCTACTAATATGAAAGCATATATATATATATATATATATATATATATATATATATATATATATATATATATATATATATATATATACATATAATCATAATCTACAGCCTATATGCCATCATTCATACAAAGAAAAAAGGAACTTTTATTAACAATGCCCAAACAATCTGAAAGAACTAATGTTCGTGGAAACAAAAGTTCATTTAGGGTATCCTTTGGGGAATACTACGCATATTGCATTATGCGATTTCATAACTGCACTGGATATTCTGTAATCTAATACAAAATGGCAACAATTGTAACTACATTGTAATGTTCGGAACAAACCTAAACGTTTTAGTTGTTTATATTTTCTCTAAAATAATTTTTCATTAAAAGGTTTTAACTTGAATGGACTAACTTTCACACAAGACTACCTCACCTATTCGCTCATATTCATCTTAACACCTATCTTATTTATCTTAGTGTGTGTTTTGTCCCCTTGTAGTTACTATGCCAGACAGTCAACGGTCTTTTTTTCACGTTTCCTTTCCCACACTGCAGGCAGCATTGAAAGGCCAGTGAGTTCCTCACACTCCTGAACCTTTAGTGTAATGTAGTGAAGAATATGAGATGAAGATGGCCCCCTCGGTGTGAGACGGCCGAGTCAGGGAGGTCCCATAGTCTCGGGTTACAGCCTGACAAAGGCTTCAGCTGGAGCAGATTTGGTCTGAAAGGACTTTAAACCCGAGGGAAGGGTGTTGTTTCACACACTGTGATTCTCTTCTCCTCAGGAGGATCAGGTCTCATCAGGACCACAAACACTGCCATTCAGCTTCAACCGAAACTGGACCTGGGTGCTGAGTTTGGTTCCCTCATTAAGGGCTTTTTGAACACAGCCTGAGAGGGATGTTATGGCAGTGGAACCTGCAGCAATGAGAACCATACTCTGAACATTCAGTGGCGTTACACCTGATTAAATTAACCCAGCTTTAAAAAAAAAAAACCAAGATCCGCTTACCACAAATGCAGGCTACCTGACCAGCTAAAACAGTGTCTGAAGTTCTTTAAGTTTTGTGCTGAAGGCTAAAGTAGCTAACAAGTAAGGGAATCTTATAGCCTCCAGTTTAGCACTGTGCTTGCATGTATTATAGACTGCACATCTAAATCACCACACAGTCACGATGCCTCAGTCGGCTTTGTCAGAGAGTTTAGATGTGTTGCTGTGGTTTCTGACACGGTATCCAAGACTGTCGTCTAGAAACATGGACAAAAGTCAGAGATGTTACAAAGCTAAAAACAGTCGAAGCTGAATCACTGTCCTGCTCAGAACTGAGTTTGGTGTCTCTCTACTCCTCCAGCATCAGACTCAGGAAGGGGGCGTGGCCTAAAGTTCCAAATTAAAATTGTACGTAGATTCCAATTTCATTCGTACAATTTGTACAAACTTTAATACAAAGAATTGAAAACGTGCGAAACCTTTGGGTTGTTAGCAACTTTGGTTTCAGTCGCAGCTCCAGTGCAAAACTAAAATAAATAAATAAATAAACAAATAAATAAATAAATAAATAGTTGGACTGACTGACTACTTCACCTGCTACTTCACATTCTTCACCTGTTATGATGAAAGAATAAAAGATGGAAGAAAAAAACTGGGGTAAGACAGAATTTACAAAAAAAAAAACAAGCAGACAAAAACAATTTTTTAATGAATTATTTTCACATTTTTATTTTAAATAACCCAAAAAGAATAACAAATGAACAAATGCAGTAGCAAAAGCAAAGACAAACATATATAGATAGATAGATAGATAGGCAGACAAACAAACGAATAAATAAGGCACGTTTGGTCAAGCTAAGTGAAGAGAACTAACCTGTGGTAAATGAGTTAGTTATGTTTGCTTCAGTATTTCTCCTGCAAAAGCTCTACATTGGTCCCCTAAATTATCTTAAATCTTGCTATCAGTAGGGGGCGCTACAGGATTCATCATTATCAAACAAAACCTCCATCTAAAAATTAGACAAACTCTGTGGGACAGTCAGCATCATTCCTAAAGCTTCCTTATGTATCTGCATCTTCAAAAATCACTAGCAAATGTTTAAAACCTCTAAAATCGAAATCAGCCAGCACAACTGAATCCTGATGTCTGTCATTGTTGAATATATTGAAGACAAGGCGGGGTACACGCTGGACAGGGTGCCAATCCATCGCAGGGCACAATCACAAAAACATTCACACACCCATTCATACACTACGGACACTTTGGACATGCCATACCGTGCATGTCTTTGGACTGGGGGAGGAAACCGGAGAACCCGGAGGAAACCCCCGCAGCACGGGGAGAACATGCAAACTCCACACTCCCCATTTCCATGTTTGATGTGAACCTCGTGACCTGTATCTGCATGATTTTATGCGCTGTGCTGCTGGAACCTGATTGGCTGATTGGATAATTGCATGAATGAGCACGTGTACAGGTATTCCTATTAAAGTGGCCAGTGAATGTATGTAGACAATATGACGATATGCCGTGGACATCTTAGCCTCATCACTACAGAGACAATTTGGGGTCATAGGGAGACGTGTACTGAATTATTTTATTTCACAAGTTGTGCTAACCTTTTTTAGTGTTTAGTGTTGACTTCATCACGCATTCAGCATACACAGCATACACACCCCGGTAATGTGTGTGGGTTCGTGTGAAACGCACCTTACACTGTGTGTTTTTGTGTTTGTGTGGCCATGTGTGAGCTGTTGAGTTGATGGACTGGACTGGCTGTGAGGAGAGGAATGTCTCACATGTGACACATCAATACACTCTTTGTTTAGACACTCACACTGTGACTGCGAGTCATTTCACAAGCATTCAGGAAGACATGAGTTCATAATTCGCTTTCTGCCCCACACACACACACACACACACACACACAAACACACACACACAAACAAAACTGTATCATTGTTCTTGTGGTGATCAAACATTTTATAGTAGGAGTATAAAAACTGATTCAGCCCACTTAAAAAGGCATGGTCTATATATCTGTCAACTGTGAAAGAGGTGTGGCCTAAATGTCTGTCAGTCCCACAAAGGGGGCATGGCCTTACAGCTGTCCTGTACAGTGAAGGAGGTGTGGCCTATATGTCTGTACCTGTCAGTCCAAGCGAAGGAGGTGTGTCCTCTGTACCTGTTAGTCAAAGTGAGATAGGCATGTCCTCTGTACCTGTCAGTCCTAGTTAAGGAGGCGTGTCATCTGTACCTTTCAGGTATAGTGAAGGAGGTGTGTCCTCTGTACCTGTCAGTCTTAGTGAAGGAGGCGTGTCTCTGTACCTGTCAGTCTTAGTGAAGGAGGTGTGTCCTCTGTATCTGTCCGTCCTAGTGAAGGAGGCGTGTCCTCTGTATGTGTCCGTCCTAGTGAAGGAGGTGTGTCCTCTGTATCTGTCTGTCCTATTGAAGGAGGTGTGTCCTCTGTACCTGTCAGTCTTAGTGAAGGTGTGTCCTCTGTATCTGTCCGTCCTAGTGAAGGAGGCGTGTCCTCTGTATGTGTCCGTCCTAGTGAAGGAGGTGTGTCCTCTGTATCTGTCCGTCCGATTGAAGGAGGCATGTCCTCTGTACCTGCCAGTCTTAATGAAGGAGGCGTGTCCTCTGTACCTGTCAGTCCTAGTGAAGGAGGTGTGTCCTCTGTACCTGTCAGTCCTAGTGAAGGAGGTGTGTCCTCTGTACCTGTCAGTCCTAGTGAAGGACGCATGTCCGCTGTACCTACAGTCATAATTTAGAGAGGTATGTCCTCTGAACCTAGTGATGGAGGCATGGCCTCTGTGCCATGGCCTCTGTGCCTCTTTTGGACTGATGCCTAGTAAAAGAGGAGTGGCCTTGCATGCATCAGTCTCATACGAGGCATCTGTATATGAGACCATGGTTTCAATAAAAGTGCATTCATGCAGTCTCTCTCTCTCTCACACGCGCGCGCACACACACACACACACACACACACACACACACACACACAGCTCTGACACATCACACACAGAGTCCTGATTACCATGTCCCCATTATGCTTCAATGCATTTCCTTGTAGGAGCCATGACTTTTGGAGTGGAGCCACTTTGCGAATTTGATGACGGGAACTTATGCTTATAGGTTCCCGTCATCAAATTCGCAAAGCGGCTCCACTGTCTCTGTTTGTTGATGGCTCTGTTTTAGAGACCCAAAATAAGATGAGGAACCTTGGTGTAATTTTTGACCCCAGCCTCACTTTTGATTTTGTTGTTCAGGGCACTGTGAAGGCATCCTTTTTTCACCTCAGAACTCTTCCGCCCGGATCCTGACCGGAACCAGGAAATGTGACCATATTACTCCTGTTTTGAAGTCCTTACACCGGCTCCCGGTCAGGCTCCGTGTCGATTTCAAGATCATGATGTTGACATACAAGGCATTACATGGATTGGCTCCGCAGTACTTATCTGGTTTATTAATCCCTTACACCCCAATCTAATCTGTGTAATCTGTTAACTGTTCCACAAACACACCTAAAATCTATGAGTGACGGGGCTTTTTCTGTCTACGCTCCATCACTTTGGAACTCTCTTCCTCCTGAACTCAGGGAAGCCCCAGACTTTTGGCATTTTTAAAGCTCTTCTCAAGACACACTTTTTTAAACTTGCATTCGACTGCCGATGTCTTTTTAAATTGTTTTATAATTATTTTTTATTATTATTAATGTTGTTGTTTTTGTTCTTATCAACTTTTATTTGTTTTATTTTTCTGTGGACTGTGATTTTATGTACAGCGCTTTGAGAAGCTGCTTTAAAGGCACTTTATAAAATAAAGTTTATTATTACTATTATTATTATTATTATTTTGTCCCCACAATGCCTTTAGTCCCCATGAGGTAGCTGTGTGAACAGGATGCAGTCCCATGAACTGATGAATATGAACACACACACACACACACACACACACACACACACACACACACACACACACACACACACACACAAACACCCCCCGAATAGTATCTTATGGCACGTTTGTCCTTTCGACATGGTATGCGGTAAATTGTATATTGTATAAATTGAATACTGTTGCTAGGCAACTAGGAAGTATGGACCCTGTGCACAAACTATCTACTGACCAAGGATAATGATTTAACAAGCTAGAATATAATGTAACTCTGTTATACAGATGACATTAAGGCTGTAGTGACAATAAACATGAACCAAAACCATCAGGAATACCAACATTTCCCTCAGATGTGTTGGTAAATAACTAAGGCAATACTCTATAAGCTGTCAGATCCTAAATATTCATTATCTTCATTATTTACCCTAAATACCCAAGAGATAATAATGAAAACTACCTATTTACTATTAACTGCACATCTAAAATGTCTTGAAAATCAACAAACCCCCTAATACATTCCTTGATTATTATTTATACACCTTAAAGAATATCGTTCAGGGATTACAGAGGCATTTACGGTACAAGTACGTAGTTCTTTCTTTTCCGAGAGCAGGTAATAAAAGCAACTAATCCCAACAAATGCATGCACTTTATATTCCTACCCGAACGATAAAACTCTCTCCGGAAGGACACGCTGTACCTTGCATTTTAAATCTCTCTCTCTCTCTCTGTCTCTCTCCATTTTGGTAAATAAATTCTGGACACAGAGGACAAACCAGAGATGACAGGCACTTATAAGAAACATGCATATTTATTTGGCAGTCAGAACACGTTAAATAAAAACTAGAAACGTACTTCACTTATACAAAAGATAGATTATGTCCAATTTTAAAGTCCAAAATAACTTACTGTATAAATTAAAATCTCACTATTTACAATTGAACGACAATGACACCCCCCTCCCCCCTCCCCCGACGTCCCTGAAAGTTCTGGATCTGCTGCGTGGGAGTGTTGTGTTGCGATGAAGCGGTGTGGAGGCAGGATGGTGCAGGACGCTATCGTCCGGCGTTAATGTGACCTTGATGAATTGGAGCTGTCATTTCTGGTTTTAGGCTTGAGGTTGTTAGTGTGTGTTCCTCTCTCGCTCTCTCTCCCCCACCGAGTTTTTGTATGCATGAGTTTCTCCATGACTCGGATTTATTCATGCGGTAATTATGACAGGCGGGACTGCGGCGTTCGCTCGTCTGGGAGATCTGAGCAGGAAGAGCGGGTCTTTACTGGAAGGCTGAGGTCGCACACAAGGCCCTTTTTCATCTCGCCATTCACTATTATGGTCTGGGCTATTACGCATTCTGCTTCCTCAGGACGTTTCAAATGGAACGGTCATATGACGGGGGCTTATCTTTAGAAAAACTGGAACAAACAAAGCTGAAAAGAATGTAAATGTACAGTTTGAGGTCAAAAACCGCAACTAACATCTCGATCAGTCACAGATGGA
Organism: Ictalurus punctatus; assembly: GCF_001660625.3. Classification (NCBI taxonomy): domain Eukaryota; kingdom Metazoa; phylum Chordata; class Actinopteri; order Siluriformes; family Ictaluridae; genus Ictalurus; species Ictalurus punctatus. The sequence continues at coordinate 17,979,519 of NC_030437.2, read as the reverse complement.
GTAAATCCCACAGGAAGAAAGCAAAAAAAAAAATCCCACAGAGTCTGAGTGCTGAAAAAGTGACACGTCAAATAAGTGCTGCGCAAATCGAAACGTCGTCGTGTTAAGTGTTTCATCCTGGAAGTGGATGAGTGTTCTAGGTACGTGCTGATAATTGATGAGGAATGATTCGATTTTTTTGGGGGGGGGGTAACCTGAGATCGAGTCTGTCCTAAATTTCGGACAAATTTAAAGCGTGCACTCAAATCACCGACGCTCATCACGAAGTCTTTCTTTTCAAGTGCACAGCTAATGTTAGCTACTTAACTAACCTAATGCTAGGTAGCTTTTGGGGTCTTATTAATATTTAAATAGTGTGAAAACGTGTACAATTTGACCAACGGCGACACAATGGTAAGCCTAATCAGAAGAATAAAAACGTACCTAGCAGCGACCCCTGAGATCACCACCAACATTATGTAAGAATATAGATAAGGAACAAGTCAAAACTTTGGATATTTCAGACATCAGAACGGCTTCAAAAGCTCCCACTTGTGAATATGAGCAACTCATACAGTGTTTATCTTAATTCTTCTTTTTTTTTTTGCCAAATAGAAATTTATTCTCGAATTTTGCCCTATATAACACTGTACACTTCATATCTGGATACTCGCATGGCACTAACGGCTAAAATCAAACGCTAAAATATTAGCTAAACGGAAATAACAGATCGGCACGTGGTACCTCCTCCCCTCAGGAACGACCTGTTTTACAACCCGAAATTATTTTTTTAACGCTAAAAATGTCCATCGTTCCACTCTTGATTCCTCAGCGTTTCTAGTACATATTAACCGAACACGAGTTTCTCAGAGTTCCGCAAAACCTCTACGACGTAAAACGCATAACCTTCCCTAACGAGCACGGGTGGGACGTGTAATATCAGCACACACTTAGTTCTCTTAGAAAAATGACAAAGAAATTACAGTACAGTTTCAGTTGGAAGACAGTTCCTGACAAATTAATATCAAACATAACCAAAAATGCAACGTCGGTAGAAATAAACAGAACGTTCACACACATACCGAACCGAGCGTTCCCCAGTCCAAGTAGTATCCCGACCCGAGATCAGACGGATCAGATCGGGCGTTTTCAGAGAGGTATCGCTGTAAGCGTGTTGAGAATTTTTCACTACACACAAAGTGGTGCACTGAGGAACAATTCAAGCAAAAAAAAAAAAAAAGAAAAAGAAAAGAAAGAAAGAAAGAAATTAAACGCACAGTGTCTCTCGTCTGTCTAAAATGGTGGCTGAATTATAGTGGAATATAGTGGGACAACGCTGGGGAAAGTCTATTTATTTATTTATTTATTTTTGGTTTAATGGAATGTTATGACGTTCATATCACTTTTATAGTTCAGTTCCATGTTTCTATTAGTTTTTAAACAGTGTAATATCCTACATATGTTCGTCTTTGACGGCGTAGCCTAGGTTTAGGGTTAAGGTTAGGGTTAGGTTATTAAAGATGTAATGTAATCTGCAGCCTGTGTGTGGCTGTTGACTAAAGTGCGATGTAACACATTCTTTGCTGCTGTTGATCAGGGTTTAACTGCGACAATAAAACAACCGGAATCTTTTTCTACCGCTAATTGCCAAGGTAAAGTCGATTTAGTTTGCTACTGTTTGAACTCTTGGTCGATTAGTTAAAATTCGTATGAATATATCCGTAAGTGCTTTACGTTCTTTATGAGGTTTGGTTTTAAGTATGCACGGTAGGCCAAATTCAGCCTCAGTACTATATAAAGTACTATGTTTAAGTACATTTAAGTGCATTGAACTATTGATAGCTTTCTGGAATATTTTCACACGCACGATGTGTTTTTGGACGTAGCCATTTCCAACAAACGGGAAAGCTACGTCGTGGCTTCGCTAGGTTGCTAGCAGGGTTGCCCGAAATGGGCAGCGGAAGTGATACAGAATAATGAATAACAATGAAACAAAAGGAACTTGCCAATTTGTAACAATTCAGGCGACTTATGTCAGGTTTAAGGGCGGGGTTAGCGTTCGTACCTTATCTTACGACTCATGACATGTCAGGCTGGTCAACGCTAACGTTATTAGCATGCAAACTGAAACCAACGCGTATTTCGTAAGATTACCAAAATGACGTACAAAAATGACGAGGTTGGGTAAAGTCCCAGACTTTAAATTTCTATAGTGTTCACTTGTATTTGTAGTTTAATCAGAATACGTTTTTTTTGTTATGACGTCAAGCTTAAGTTCCGAATGTTTAGAAATTGCTATAAAATTGCTGTACTATTTTATTGTTGGCGGAAGTTACTTCATAACGCAAATAATCGAATTCGTGTTATCGATGTTACTATTTTTGGTGTTCTGCTGGGGTTAAGCTATCCAAACTATTCGGTTTACAGGAAAATAAATAATCGAAATGGCACTCAGCACAACGTCATTGCATAAAAAAAGGTCAGTACCCTCAACTCACCATAGCAGAAACCACATTTTGCGACATTATTTAGTACAGTAGTATGCCGTTTTGGATGTAGTCATGATATGTTTTGCTGTCTGTCTTTCACAATGTTGCTCATATTCAGAATACTCAACATGACTAGACAGAATTTTGTGTCGTGACCCTGACACTCCGGGTGGCAGCACTGTAGTTAACACAAGAACAACAGCACTGATTCTAATAGAGCTGAAGAATGCGGGAATCGCTGTAACGTCGGAGAGCCCGTGGAAGAGAAGAAGGAGGAGGAGGAGGAGGAGGAGGAGGAGAAAGAGCGAATTGTTTTGGAAGAATGCGGCGCTTTTCATCGCTCCCACACGCAAGCTCTTAGCGGTGTCTCAGTGAAGTGACAAAGCTGAAAACATTTGGTCGAAAATGAAACTTACACAATGTCCCTGTTTATTCCAGATGTAGTCGATTAGCCAAGACGTGTTTTACTGTCTTAAGTTGTGCACTGGAGCTACAAGGCCAAACACTGAAGTGAGTTAACGACACGGTAATCGTTTACATAGCTAGCATAAAGCCGAGTAGTCTTTTCTGGAAATGAGACAAAAATGTCTGGAATATCAACATTTACCTCAGATGTTTTGGTAAATTACCAAGAAAAGACTCAATATTACTAATATTACACTAATTAGCATCAACCACTAATTTTGAAGCTCCACAAAGAGAACTGTAAACGTTGTGTCGCAACTTGTGAACCCGGAGCTGTCGAAAAACGTCAAGCATATAATATGTTCACTGTTTAAGCGGTTCAACTTGTGAGACTATGTTGCTCGGCAACTGGGAAACATGCACACCAAGCGTAGACGCTAGCTCGTGACTGAGGCTAATCATTTATCTAAATTAGCTAGCATATAAGCCAATAAATCAATTTTAAAGGTGTAATGAGAGTGAAAAATGAGACACAAATGTCCGGAATATCAACATTTACCTCAGATATGTTGATAATTACTAAGAAAAGACCACGTATAACTAAAATTGCAGTGTAAGGTCACTTAGCATCAACCGCTAGCCAAACATTCGTGGGTTCTGAAGCCCAATAGGACGTGTCACCACTTGTGAACTGTGGTAGTTTTGAGCTTAGCTGTCATGAAAAGACGGAATGTTCTGTCAATTTAGCATTGTGAAAGCTAATCTCTAATCTGTACATTAAGAAAAAACCAGAACACACGATATGTTCCGTGTTCAAGTTGTGAGAACAGTGTTGCTAGGCAACTCGGAAAATACGAGCACGAAGCTAGGCGAATCATTTATCTAGCTAGCATATAGCCATTAATAGTCTTTTATACAGGTAATGTAAAGGTGTAATGGCAGTGAAAATGAGACACAAATGTTGGGAATAACAACATTTATGCCTCAGATGTGTTGATAAATTACTTGGAAAAGTTAAAAATGACAGTGTAACGTCCCTCAGCATCAACCGCTAACCAAAGACCCATGTTTTTTTAGTGGGTGACTAATGTAAACTTCTCTAGATTGTTTTCAGCCGTGTGGTGTTCTTTTTTTTTCTTTTCTTTTTACAGATAAGCGTTTATCATAGCGCCAAAAACCACACAAACACGTCCGCTTGAGTCGCTGATGCTAAACTAGCATTAACCTCGTAGCTACAGTGCGAGAACTAAAGAAGCAAACTTCAGGCAACAAACATGTCTTGGCTGATCGACTGCATTCGTGGTAATGGGAAACTTGTGTATCTTTCATCTCCGTGCCTTTAAAGACAGCTCTGTGGGAAGTAAAGAAAAAATAAATTGTACACACAAACAGTTTTCCAACCCTTAAGGCACTTACACACACACACACACACACACACACACACACACAAAAAAAACACAAAGATGAAAAACCCACAACAAATGAAAAAAAAAAATACTGAAAAACTGTTTACAGGGGTCCAGAAGGAACGTGGAATGGCAGTTTGTTTGGAGCACGGCCCGAGCCGTGTAGCGATGGCAGATTTACATACTCTCTCTCTCTCTCTCTCTCTCTTTTGTTTGTTGCTGCATTATTTGCCAGATCATGATCCTGTTCGTCCTCCGCTGGAGAAAGTATAATCCTGTTCCACACAAGAGATGACCTACATAAAGAGTGAGACGAAAATGGACTGAAACAGAATCTGGTTTTGGTGTGGTAGAAAAGGCTGATTGTCTGCATTGGTGTTAAATGGTTACGCGAGCCGCTCCACGTTACAGTACATTCTATCTTTTTCTTTAAAAAGAGATTCTTATCTGAACTCCTCGTCTGTCAGCGACTGCCAGAACCTGTGCACCTGAAAACCTGCTGGAAGAAATCGTTCTTTTCCCAGAACTCCTCAGGCCATATTGACATGTGAGTGCGGCTTTGTCATGGTCCTGCGGAAGCCACGCCCCCTAACATGGCACCATATGATTGGCTGTCAGTAGCTGTCCAGTTCCTCATCAGGTGCTCCATTGTATTTGCTACCTGCTGTCCAGTAGAGGTTTTGTGTGTGTGTGTGCGTGTGTGTGTGTGTGTGCGTGTGTGTGTGTGTGTGTGTGTGTGTGTGTGTGTGAGTCGTGGTTAGTTGCCCACCAGTGGGCTGAGGTCACCGTGATGGTTTTTGAGCTTCTTTTTAAAGAGTGAGATGGTGGAGGGTCTGTAGAAGATAATCCACGGCTCTGAGGTGGTGCTCTGAGAGCACGAGTCTGAACTGCTCACCGAGGGAATGGTGGGAGATCTGAGAGAGAGAGAGAGAGAGAGAGAGAGAGAGAGAGAGAGAGAGAGAGAGAGAGAGAATGAGAAAGAAAGAAGATGGGGAAATTGTCATGAGTAATTCACAAAAGATAGGTAGGTAGATAGATAGATAGATAGATAGATAGATAGATAGATAGATAGATAGATAGATAGATAGGAGAGAAAGAAAGAAAGAAAATATGGGGAAATTGAAGTGAGTAATTCACAAGAGATAGACAGACAGATGGATAGATAGATAGATAGATAGATAGATAGATAGATAGATAGATAGATAGATAGATAGATAGATAGATAGGAGAGAAAGAAAGAAAGAAAGAAAGAAAGAAAGAAAGAAAGAAAGAAAATATGGGGAAATTGAAGTGAGTAATTCATAAGAGATAGACAGACAGATGGATAGACAGATAGACAGACAGATAGATAGATAGATAGACAGATAGATAGTTAGATAGATAGATAGATAGATAGATAGATAGACAGACAGATAGGAGAGAAAGAAAGAAAGAAAGAAAGAAAGAAAGAAAGAAAGAAAGAAAGAAAGAAAGAAAATATGGGGAAATTGAAATGAGTAATTCACAAGAGATAGACAGACAGAGAGACAGACAGATAGATAGATAGACAGATAGATAGAAAGATAGAAACAGGGATGTAAGAAAGACAGAAAAAAAGAAAAATAAAGAATTAGTCATTAAGAGATACAAATAAATCTGTGTGAAAATCCTCCGTCTCCTCACACACGCACACACACACACACACACACACATACACTCACACACACACTCGCACACTACACACTCCGTTCTTCACTGAGCTGTATGTGCTAAGAATCAGAGCTAATGTCTGAACGTCTCACTTCAGCTTTAACGTACATTTTAAAATGACGACAGAAGAAAACAGCAGTGTTCAGTGCTCAGGACTTACTTTACTGTAACGTGAAGAACTAGCTTTGCCACCATGGCTATCACGGTTAGCGTTAGCAAGGCAGCCAGCGTATAGATGGTCCACACTGCAAACAACAACACATTTATTGTGTGCCTTCTCGCTGTGTCAGAGACGTGTGTTGTAAATAAAACTACAAACAGTTAGCTCTACACTAATCCCGTTTGATTACTCCACCTAACACAAATGTAGTCAGTGTACGGGAAACGTAGGAATATTACATTTATTTGACTAAACTGAATAGACATAAGAATGGAAATATATTTATATTCTGTGTTGAGTTCATTAGCTATACTGTCACAAATAAACTCACAACTTAGCATAAAATTCATGGGATTTTACTAATAATAACACTAATAAAGGTGTTACATTATTTACACGTGACATCAGAACACGCTGTGATAATGACATGGCTGCCCGAGAATAAGGGTGTACATACTGGTGTTATGAGCAGCGGTCCGGCCCCGGCCGAGCCACTGACCTGGCATTTCCTTATCGGACTTTTTGGGACTGGACGTGATCAGATAGAGGATCTGAGACGATTTGTTGTTCTTGCTGGTGTTTGATCTCTCGGTGACGCTGCCGGAACGCGGGTCTACCGTACTGGTGGCCTCTTCGCTATCGTCGTCATCACTGATAAAGCCATGTTCGGCAGATCTGCTGCTCGATCCTCTGTAAGCTGGAACGAAGAGGGCGGCGTTAGCGAGGTTTACACGCACAACAAGAACTCCGATGACAAAGATTCGTTTCTTTAACTCTTTATCTGATTCTCGAGTCTTCAGACTTGGACACAAGAAGGGCTCACCGTGGAACAAAGCAGTGTATAGAATACGACTTCAAATCCATGAAGTCACGGATTTTTATTTGTCACATACACAGTTATATACTGCCGAAGTTATATAATGGGAAAGTGACATGAGTAATTCGCAAGACAGACAGAGACAGATAGATATACAGACAGACAGACAGACAGATAGATAGATAGATAGATAGATAGATAGATAGAGAAACAAGAAAGAAAGAAAGAAAGAAAGAAATTAGCATGAGTAATTAGCAAAAGGATAGATAGATAGAAAGAGTGAGAGACAATAAAGAAAGAAAGACAGAAAGAACGAAAGATAGAGATTGGCACGCGTAATTCGCACAGATATATAGAATATATATATAATAGCATAGATGATAGATAGATAGATAGCATGAGAGATGAAAGAAAGAAAGAAAGAAAGAAAGAAAGTAAGAAAGAAAGAAAGAAAGAAAGAAAGAAAGAAAGTAAGAAAGAAAGAAAGAAAGAAGATGGGAAATTGACATGAGTAATGCTCGAGACAGATAGAAGAAATTGGCATGAGTAATTAGCAAAAGGATAGATAGATAGATAGATAGACAGACAGATAGATATAGATAGACAGACAGATAGATAGATAGCTAGATAGATATAGATAGATAGACAGATAGATAGTTAGATAAACAAGAAAGAAAGAAATTAGCATGAGTAATTAGCAAAAGGATAGATAGATAGATAGAGTGAGAGACAATAAAGAAAGAAAGACAGAAAGAACGAAAGATAGAAATTGGCACACGTAATTTGCATAAGGCTAGATAGATGATAGATAGATAGATAGATAGACAGACAGATAGATAGATAGATATAGATAGATAGACAGACAGACAGATAGATAGATATAGATAGATAGACAGACAGACAGATAGATAGATATAGATAGATAGACAGACAGATAGATAGATATAGATAGATAGACAGACAGACAGATAGATAGATATAGATAGATAGACAGACAGACAGATAGATAGATATAGATAGATAGACAGACAGATAGATAGATATAGATATAGATAGATAGACAGACAGACAGATAGATAGATATAGATAGATAGACAGACAGATAGATAGATATAGATAGATAGACAGACAGACAGATAGATAGATATAGATAGATAGACAGACAGATAGATAGATATAGATATAGATAGACAGGCAGACAGATAGATAGATATAGATAGATAGACAGACAGATAGATAGATAGATATAGATAGATAGACAGACAGACAGATAGATAGATATAGATATAGATAGACAGACAGATAGATAGATAGATATAGATAGATAGACAGACAGACAGATAGATAGATATAGATAGATAGACAGACAGACAGATAGATAGATATAGATAGATAGACAGACAGACAGATAGATAGATATAGATAGATAGACAGACAGACAGATAGATAGATATAGATAGATAGACAGACAGACAGATAGATAGACATAGATAGATAGACAGACAGATAGATAGATATAGATATAGATAGACAGGCAGACAGATAGATAGCTATAGATAGATAGACAGACAGACAGATAGATAGATATAGATAGATAGACAGACAGATAGACAGATAGAAAGAAAGAAAGAAAGAAAGAAAGAAAGAAAGAAAGAAAGAAAGAAAGGAATGCGAATGTGAATAAGAACCCATTTCGAATCTTATGACCTACAGCACATTTTACACTTATCTCATTTACACAGCTGTGCTGGGATTTCAACACACTCTTCACCCCTGTTCGGTTCTTTCAATATCCAGCAAGAAGGGGAAGCAATTGCATGACATTCTTCTTCTTCATCATCAATTTTTAAATTATTACCATTACTATTATTATTATTACTATCCTCATTTCAAATCCCCTCCATCCTTCCAGTTTGTCCAGCACACCCACACACACGTGCACAATTTGAATATGCGCTCGACTATATGGTGTATTTAAACGGAGCTCCGCCCGAGGCGAAATGAAAAAGCACTGTGGGTTTGTGGACTCGGCAAAGAACCAATTTATTTCTCTGACCTTTTCATTCGGGCTGAACGTTTCCCACTATTTCATGTTTCCTTCTTTCGTTCCTTCCCCTCCATCAGCCCGGCAAATAAATCATAAGAAAACAGAAATATTGCACCGTGGCTGTTTGGTTTGGCGTCGACCGGCAGCGGCACAACGTACCGGCTTCGTTTTTACCACCAACACTAATAAACCGAGTGTGCTCGAGAAAGTGAGTCTAAATACACAAAAGATTTCAAAGGGAATAATTCAACAATTCTGAAATGTGGTTACGTTCATCGAAATAATAATCGCGAGTTTTTTCGTTGAACACACAGTACTTTTAAAAATACTGGAAGTAACTCTCATAGATCGGTAGTCAATTCTTTTAGTTATTATATTTTCATTAAGAATACTTTTGAAGATCAGATATACAGTGCAATATAATCTCTGTAGTGCCTTGATTTAATTACAGTATATCCAAAAGACCTTTTAAAAAAAATAAAATAATCAAAAGTGCTAAAATGGCACAACAATAACTTCTTAACAACTAAAATCTAACACAAAAAAATGATAATATCAAAATGTTAAATTTGATCAACTTGGACAGGTGAGAGAGCTTTAAAGCAAAAATGCTTAATATACAGATTTATTCCAGCCCCCCCAATGGTAAATACTCGCATCTGATTGGCTGGGAGGAATCCATTCGTTCTTTCTTATTTACTATTATTTGCTATTATAATGCTATCACGATGTTACCATAGCAACACTGATAGAACTGTATAGCCAGCAACAGTATAAAATATCAACAACAACAACAACAACAACTTTGCTTTGCATTGTGGGACGATAGTGAGCTTGTCGGCCTGCGGTAACGGCAGTGAGCGACCCAAACAAAGCCACAGGTGCCAATACTTTAATCGGTAGTAAAAAAATAGTCATTTTTAAAAAAAATATATTTTGATTGCTCTGAACTCATTACAAACTTTTCAAACTCATTATTCGAAGTCGAAGAAAGCAATCACGGCACGGTTGTTCGAGCTATACCGAGAGTGATCCATTTATTAAGGTCGTTGTGGTTCAGATGCAGAAGCCCGATAAACCTCAACAAAGCCAGATTAAATATTGATAAAACGCTACTCGTCCAATATCTGAAATGGAGGGAGTTCCTGAAATGGCCCACGGTGCCAATAAAATATTTAATACCCAGGACTCCAGGTTCAAAACAACAACAAGAAAAAAAAACTCCAGTTGATGGAGGAACTTTTTGTCCTGTTATGTTTGCCCCAGTTCTCTCAGGATGGTTTTTTACGGGGTGGGGGGGGTTATTTTTATCATCTCGGAAACTGACGAACACTTTCGCCGCAAGCTCATGAGGTGCACTGACTGAGTATTTGTGGTATCTCTCCCTTTCTCTTCCCTCCGTCTGTCCGTCCGCAGGTAAATTCCTCATGTGAAGCATCAGCAGCTGTTTGTTTTTATGCAAATGTGAAATGGAGAGAGAAAACACCAAACTGAATCTACTCACGCAAATACGGCTCCTCACAGAGCATCGTACACTATCGGCTTCTGCCTCCATTACTTTATCTATCCAACCACATACTGTAGGCATCTGCCCATCCATCTGTCCATCCATCCATCCATCCATCCATCCTTCCATCCATCCTTCCATCCATCTATCCTTCCCTTCAGGAGCTGGAGTTACACAACAATATAAAGTACTGCAATTCCCGTTGTGTTCAATCACATTCACAGTTTGTATTCCGACATGCAAACGTAAATTATGTCCGTAAATCAACATCTGCATCCATTGACTCATGCATGAATCCATCCATCTATCCATTCATACTTAATCCATTCCATTCACTGAACAACACAGAATGCTATTTCTTCCATATTTGTTCAGAACTTGAGGTACGGCATTCCCTCGGCACCCTCGGTAAATATGAGCAAAGAAGGCTGTGAAAGAATTGTCTTTATTGTTTAAACTTTTGATCTTTTGTTCAAAAAATTCACCAAAAATACTCTGCCGTCATGGATATCATACAATTGCAACGATAACACGGGTTTATCCAAAATAAAAAATATTTCTTAAATATAGGTGTGTAACAATTATTGGCACCCTTTTAGTCAATACTTTGTGCTACGATCGCTTTGCCAAGATAACAGCTCCGAGTCTTCTCCTATGACGCCTGATGAGGTTGGAGAATACATGGCGAGGGATCTGAGAGCGTTCCTCCATACAGAACCTCTCCAGATCCTTCACATGTCCTTCACTCTCCTCTTCAGTTCACCCCACAGGTGTTCTATGGGGTTCGGGTCAGGGGACTGGGATGGTCATGGCAGGACCTTGATTTTGTGGTCAGTAAACCGTTTTTGTGATGATGTTTTGGATCATCGTCCTGCTGGAAGATCCGACCACGGCCCATTTGAATCTTTCTGTCAGAGGCGGTCAGGTTTTCATTTAATATCTGTTGATATTTGATAGAGTCCATGATGCCATGTATCCTAACAAAATGTCCAGGTCCTCAGCAGGAAAACAGTCCCAAAAACATCAAAGATCCTCCTCCATATTTAACCGTGGACATGAGGTACTTTTCCATACGGCTACCTCTCTGTGTGCGCCAAAAACAAGTTTTTGTGAATTTATTTGAGCAAAAGATCAAAAGGTTAAACAATAAAGACAATGTTTCATTACAATTATACCTGCTTATAATTAAAAAGAAAATGTTATACCGTGTACCGTGTTATAAAAGCTGAACATTTCCAGCAATAACAAAGACAGGATGGAACATAGCTTTTCAACATAATAGTGTGATCTGTACCTTGATAGATCATGGAGAACCCCTGGGCCTCGTTCGTCCTGTCTGAGTAGAAATACAGGATAACAAAGTCTGCGCTGATGTTAACGATTTCCCGCGGTGGGTTACGCCCATCGAACCTCGCCACCACCTGACTGGTGTAACCCTCCAGCAGCTCGACCATATCCGCCTGGTCCATGATGTTGAAGAAAGTGAAGTTAAACAGGATGACCGACGCACCCGGGACCTGGAAAAGCAGAGAATTGAGAGGACAGCGATTTGAAAAAAAAATACGGTAAAAGAGAACTCCAAGTAAACATTTCTTATATTTTTAAGTTCATGTTAAAAATCACCATATCCTTTAATAGAATGTTCTTGAAAAAACCTCAACAGTTTTATTTTGTTTTTTTTTTACCTGGATGGTCCAGTAGCAGACACGGCCGGGTGCGTATTTATCTGGAAAGTCCGGCGAGTAGATTACAGCTGATTCAGCCGTGTAGTTTCCACCACATGCTCCCACTTTGGCTAAAAACACAAAGGCACAATCCATTTACACGCCAAACTCAAACTACTGGAGAACTTCGATATTACACGTTCCATTCTCTAATTTTCTCCTTGATGCTCATGAAATCTGGTTTTACAGACAACTACACAGCAGTAGCTTTTCCCTCATGATGTCATAGCACAGTGAACCACTGGCTACATTTTCCGTTCGCCACAGTGGCCTACAAACATGGCCGCCATGGACCGCAACCCCCAGAACACTCGCTTTCATTCTAATCACGCACTCCTGCACCCGATTCACAGCACAATCACAACCACAGGTTAAAAGGACTTCCCATGCATTCACTCTTTGTGAAGTATACGCTCAGTTGCCTTGTCGCCGTCGTTATCAAGCCTTATCGTGTCTGTTAATTCTGGTATTTTGACTTACGTTTACAACTCCGTCTCTTTGCGCTGCCCTCTTTATGCTGTTTGCCTGATCGCCTGACCTCTTCCTGTTAATGATTATTGTCTTCTGCTTTATCCTTTGGACTTGTTGTTGTCTCATTAAACTGCCATACCCGCATTTGCTTCTGTCAGCACCTCCTTTACATGACACGTGACGTCTGTCGCTAGCTAATTTGATCGTAGCACGTAATTAGTTATTAGTTATCGGTTCATTTCAATACGGCAGATTTTCCATGCTGTATCATCACGTTTCCAGAAATCTCATTCTGAATGATCATCACTTTTGTACCCACGGGCACATTTGAATTGCCCTAGAGCTGAAATTCTTTGGCATTTGCTTAAAATTTTTTGAAGTAAATTTGCCTACGACAAACAGCCTGGCTTGCGGCCTTTACAGCGCATCATTTTGTGTGTCCTGTATCTACATTGGTTAGATCTGAACCACACCCGTAGTCCAATCCGGTAGACTCCGGTTAACCGGACTGAAATCCGAACGCTGTGAAACGAATATGCAAACCGGCTCGTTACACTTAACCGGCAGCTTCCTGGATTGTTCCTCGTTCTCAGTTCTTAGGCAAAAGATGCTAACCGCCTTTAATTTCCTTAACCCTTTCACGTACGGTGTTCACCTTCACAGACCGCTCGTTTAAAGAAACAAATGATATTCAAATCAACTCCAAACCTCTCCAATGAGACACACACCATTATCCTGACGATTATTAAGCCAGTAAGTGTTGCTCCTCCCAATCCAACATGGCTGACGGTGACAGACGCAGCATGTCGCTAAACCCTCTACATAAAAAGGTCTAATCGAGTAGGAAAACCTGGGAGACTTTTAGAAACATTAAGTTGTGCAAATGAGACGTCCCACTTAATAAGACTGTCACACTTAAACTGCTGTATTTGGTTGTTTTTTTTTTTGTTGTTTTTTTTTTTAAAAAGAAGGAATTTTTTTTATAATTTGGACTTAAAATGTTGCAGGTATTTTCCAGCATTAATGTTTTTATCCCGTTTTACTCCTCCGATCCTGTTTAACGTCGACTGAGTGCAGTTACTTGTAGTCATTTTTAAGAAAACGTTCCGATTTGCATCTGCGTAATTGTGATCCAGGCCAGACCCGACGCGACCCGACTGGCTAAACTCACTGTCGAAGACGATGACGTGTCCGTCTCCTCCGCACGGCTGCTGCTGGTCCCCGAAGCACCCGTGACTACACTCCAAACTGGGGGCGTTGCCATGGAGATGGTAGTCAAGCTCGTTGCCGCAGAAACAAGCGTACCCCGCCTCCATTCCGGCAAGCTGGGAAAAACACGGGGACGATGACATCACACTTTGAGCGGCAAATATAATAATGTCTTTGTGTTACTCAGCTACTGGAGAGACTTCCTAAAAAAAAATAATAATCTGAGTGCTTTACCGAGATCTGTGTTTATTCCATCTGTTATAACATCATCAGTGATCATTTCTAAATAAAACCATTATTCTGCGGTGATATGAATCCAGGACGCTGAGTTCTGATTGGCTAAAAGCGTACAGTGATTTGTGCAGAAAGTGGTCACTCTTAAGAGTGGACTCTCTTAACAAGTCCACTTTAGCTTCCCTCATGTTTAAATGAAACCCCAAACCGCACTAAAACTCTACGTGTTATGTTGTTATAAGAAAATAATCGGCGACAGGGTGGTGTGACACAGCCCGAGTTACACGTACGTTATAAGTTACACGATACTTGAACTGCATCAAAAGACCGGGTGTAAACAGGGTTGTAGTGTCTTCATCAAGTAAACTGCATTCATTTGATCCTGTCCGGCCTGGACCCAGGAATGGTCAGGTTTCCCATGATGCATTGCTCACCTTGTATCTCTGGTTGCGGCACAGGCTGATGCAGCTCTGCACGGTGAGCTTCTGAGACGTCTGGTAGCTCTTAGAGAGAGGAGGAGGATCACCGTTATCCTTAAAACATCCGAGAATCCCAGGCACTGAGAGAGCGAGACAGAGAGAGAGAGGCGGAAAGAGAGAGAGAGAGTGAGAGAGAGACAGAGACAGAGAGAGAGAGGAGGAAAGAGAGAGAGAGAGTGAGAGAGAGACAGAGACAGAGAGAGAGAGGAGGAAAGAGAGAGAGAGAGTGAGAGAGAGACAGAGACATATTTATATAGACTGTGTTTAATGTATTAATGTATTATATAATGTCCATATTTATATAGACTGTGTTTAATGTATTAATGTATTATATAATGTTTGTATTTATAGACTGTGTTTAATGTATTAATGTATTATATAATGTTTGTATTTATAGACTGTGTTTAATGTATTAATGTATTATATAATGTTTGTATTTATAGACTGTGTTTAATGTATTAATGTATTATATAATGTCCATATTTATATAGACTGTGTTTAATATATTAATGTATTATATAATGTTTGTATTTATATAGACTGTGTTTAATGTATTAATGTATTATATAATGTTTGTATTTATATAGACTGTGTTTAATGTATTAATGTATTATATAATGTCCATATTTATATAGACTGTGTTTAATATATTAATGTATTATATAATGTTTGTATTTATATAGACTGTGTTTAATGTATTAATGTATTATATAATGTTTGTATTTATATAGACTGTGTTTAATGTATTAATGTATTATATAATGTTTGTATTTATATAGACTGTGTTTAATGTATTAATGTATTATATAATGTTTGTATTTATATAGACTGTGTTTAAAGTATTAATGTATTATATAATGTTTGTATTTATATAGACTGTGTTTAATATATTAATGTATTATATAATGTCCGTATTTATATAGACTGTGTTTAATGTATTAATGTATTATATGTTTGTATTTATATAGACTGTGTTTAATGTATTAATGTATTATATAATGTTTGTATTTATAGACTGTGTTTAATGGCATAAAATGAAAATAACTGGGACTTTAAAATATTTCCCATTCATAAGACCAGACAGGGACCTTCGACGGATGCAGAAACTGCGGTTACTAAAGCAGCTGGTCCACAAAGTAACTCAGTTATGCTCTGCCGCGTCTCATAAAGCGTGTGTGTGTGTGTGTGTGTGTGAGTGTGTGTGTGAGAGAGAGAGAGAGAGAGAGAGAGAGAGAGAGAGAGAGAGAGAGAGAGAGAGAGAGAATATAATCACAAATAACAACATCAAACGTTGGCGCCCTCGGTGAGCCGCTTGGCAAAAACAGAGTAGCGTGTCTGTCTTCACCAACACCACGCGCACTAACAACATAACCTAATTACAGACAGAACGTCTACTAGAGGAAGGGTGTGTGTGTGTGTGTGTGTGTGTGTGTGTGTGTGTGTGTGTCTGTTTGTGTAGGAGTCTGGGTGTTTCTTGTTTCTAAAACAAATTCACACTATACCCCACCCACCAGCTCAGGGCACAAAACATACACACACACACACACACACACACACACACACACACACACACACACAAATAGAGAAAGGTATTAAAAAAAGGAAAATATTTTGTGATAAAAAAGCGAGTGTGTGTCGTTCTTGTTTAATTATACAAGTTTCTTTGTGTGTGTGTGTGTGTGTGTGTTTCCCACAAAAATAGAAAGAAAAGCAGTGTTCAGACCACAATGTTCTGCCAAAACAATTAAAATGATTTGTACATAATATTATCACAGTGAGATCACACACAGTTATTCAGTCACTCACTGACTAAATCAATTACTCATTCACTGAATTACTCACTGACTCACTGACTTAATAATTCAATAACCCACTGACCAACTCACTCACTGCCAGACTCACTGATTCACTCACTCACCAACTTACTCAATGATTGACTCACTCACTGACTGACTCACTGATTCACTCACTGCTTGGCTCACCAATTCCTTCCCTCATTGACTGACTCACTGATTATTTCACTCACTCACTGATACACTCACTGCTTGACTCACTGATTCTTTCACTCACCGATTATTTCACTGACTCACTGAATGCTGGATTCACCAATTCCTTCACTCCCTTACTGAATCACTGATTATTTCACCCACTCACTGACTCACTGATTCACTCACTGCCAGATTCACCAATTCCTTCACTCACTTACTGACTCACTGATTCACACACTCACTTACTGACTCACTGATTATTTCACTCACTCACTGACTCACTGATTCACTCACTGCCAGATTCACCAATTCCTTCACTCACTTACTGACTCACTGATTATTTCACGCACTTACTGACTCACCGATTCACTCACTGCCAGATTCGCCAATTCCTTCAGTCACATACTGACTCACTGATTCGCACAATCACTTACTGACTCATTGATTATTTCACTCACTCACTGACTCACTGATTCAATCACGGCTTGACTCACCGATTCCTTCACTCGCTCACTAACTCTCTGATTCATGCACTCACCAATGATTCACTCACTCACCAGCTTACTCTCTGACTAACCAAATCACTAATCCATTCACACACACACACACACACACATTCTCTATCTATCTCATTCCCTTGCTCCTACATTCACTTTCTTCATTCGTTTCCGCACACTTCGTCACTTCCTCACTCACTTCTTCGGCCCATTATTCACTTTTGCACTAAACCTCGCTTTCTCTCTCATTCAACCTCTCCCTCAGTCATGTCAATAATCCCCCATTTATCCCTCGCTCGATCGCTCGCTCCATCCTTCGAGTTTCTCTCCTTCCTCCATCGCTCTTCTCTGTAATGAACCGATTTCAGAAAGTACGTCGCCTTTCATTAAATCCATTTTGTTGTTCTTTTAGTTAAGGGCGCTTTTCCCCGTGCACGCTTTAACCAGCACCAGTTTACATGTGTTTCGCTTTTTTAAAGTTACGACAGCTGGCGGCGCTTCACAGAGACATTAATTAGTTCTTTCTGAGAAGGATTTACCGCAATATAAAACACCACGAAAATATGAATCGGCTGTAATTCTGTCCAGAAGAGCTCAGACTGAGGACTCTGGGTTCTAGTGGACCGTTTCTGACCGGATCCATATTTGTTTTATTTCAGTGCTAGGGGTTAAGCCGTTTACGATTTATAACGGATATGACACTGAAATGTGAACCAGAGAGAGATGTTTTGTGAATTAAAAGGATGTTGAAATAAATCTTGTATCGGCGAACACCGAGTTCTGAGAGGAAAAATGTCACAGATTTTCTTACTGAACACATCTGATCCTAAACTTCCACCGGGTGTTCACGTGCATGTGAGTGTGAGTGTGTGTGCGTGTATGCGTGTGTGTGTTCTGGCTGGGGGAAAGCCGCAAGCATGTGCCGTGTGAGTGACTGAGGCTGTGTCGCGACATGATTGAGTTTGCAGAGATGAATGGCTTCACCTCGGGGAGCAACACGACTCCTTAATTAAAGGCTGAGGAGGTATGCGAAACCCGAACGGAATAATTAGAAGGGCGTTCGGCGCTCGGACTCGGAACGACAGAACGACAGAGGGGAGGAAAGAGAGAAGGATTCGGCTTTGCGGAGGAGAGGATTATGAGTTACGGCTGTCCTCTGAGGAGAGGATGAAGAACGTGAAAAGAGCGTCGCATGAGAGGAACACGACCGCTGCTCCAGATCGAACAATAAAACGGGATTTTCTTAACACAAGTACATACATTTACACACCGGAATCCACACCGGATCCTCTCCTCGCCGCTTATTTTTGCAGGGGAACGGTCATTTTTTTAGGCTAGGTAGTGGGCGGAAACTTAACAAGCTTTAAACTGTAGTAGTTCGCGAACATTTGTGAAGGTCAAGCGATATACAGCAGTGAGGCAGCGAAAATCCTTTCTGAGCACAAAGCTGACGAGTCGAGGGTCAATCAGTGAGAGGAAATCAGTGAACCTGTGACACTGCTGGGATTTGAACTCATAACCTTGTGGACACTAGCACAGATGTTTAACCTCTGAGCTGCTGTGAGGGATACATCATTAATCAGTTCGTTCTAATTCTAAGCTACACGCTGACGTAAAGGAATGTCTGATTTTTAAATGAATAAAATCATTCAGTGCTTCATGAACGCTGGGGCTTGATGGTGAATAAATGTTGCTGTGATTTTGTGTTAATGACTGTGTTGTGTTGGTGTGGTGAATGTTGGGGCTTGATGGAGTTTGCTGGTGAATGTTGGTGTTTGATGGTGAGTGTTGGTGTGTGATGGTGAATGATGGTGTTTTGTGGTGAATGTTGGTGTTTGATGGTGAGTGTTGGTGTTTAATGGTGAATGTTGGTGTTTGATGGTGAGTGTTGGTGTTTGATGGTGAATGTTGGTGTTTTGTGGTGAATGTTGGTGTTTGATGGTGAATGTTGGTGTTTTGTGGTGAATGTTGATGTTTGATGGTGAGTGTTGGTGTTTGATGGTGAGTGTTGGTGTTTGATGGTGAATGTTGGTGTTTGATGGTGAGTGTTGGTGTTTTGTGGTGAATGTTGGTGTTTTGTGGTGAATGTTGGTGTTTGATGGTGAGTGTTGGTGTTTGATGGTGAGTGTTGGTGTTTTGTGGTGAATGTTGGTGTTTTGTGGTGAATGTTGGTGTTTGATGGTGAATGATGGAGTTTGATGGTGAGTGTTGGTGTTTGATGGTGAGTGTTGGTGTTTGATGGTGAGTGTTGGTGTTTGATGGTGAATGTTGGTGTTTGATGGTGAATGTTGGTGTTTTGTGGTGAATGTTGATGTTTGATGGTGAGTGTTGGTGTTTGATGGTGAGTGTTGGTGTTTGATGGTGAATGTTGGTGTTTTGTGGTGAATGTTGGTGTTTGATGGTGAGTGTTGGTGTTTGATGGTGAGTGTTGGAGTTTTGTGGTGAATGTTGGTGTTTGATGGTGAATGTTGGAGTTTGATGGTGAGTGTTGGAGTTTGATGGAGAGTGTTGGTGTTTTGTGGTGAATGATGGTGTTTGATGGTGAATGTTGGTGTTTGATGGAGAGTGTTGGTGTTTGATGGTGAGCGTTGGAGTTTGATGGTGAGTGTCGATGTTTTGTGGTGAATGTTGGTGTTTGATGGTGAACGTTGGTGTTTGATGGAGAGTGTTGGTAGTTGATGGTGAGTGTTGGTAGTTGATGGTGAGTGTTGGTGTTTGATGGTGAGTGTTGGTAGTTGATGGTGAATGTTGGTGTTTGATGGTGAGTGTTGGTAGTTGATGGTGAGTGTTGGTAGTTGATGGTGAGTGTTGGTGTTTGATGGTGAGTGTTGGTAGTTGATGGTGAATGTTGGTGTTTGATGGTGAGTGTTGGAGTTTGATGGTGAGTGTTGGTGTTTTGTGGTGAATGTTGGTGTTTGATGGTGAGTGTTGGTGTTTTGTGGTGAATGATGGAGTTTGATGGTGAAAGTTGGTGTTTAATGGTGAGTGTTGGTGTTTGATGGTGAATGTTGGTGTTTGATGGTGAGTGTTGGTGTTTTGTGGTGAATGATGGAGTTTGATGGTGAAAGTTGGTGTTTAATGGTGAGTGTTGGTGTTTGATGGTGAATGATGGAGTTTGATGGTGAATGTTGGTGTTTGATGGTGAATGTTGGTGTTTGATGGTGAGTGTTGGAGTTTGATGGTGAGTGTTGGTGTTTTGTGGTGAATGTTGATGTTTGATGGTGAATGTTGGTGTTTGATGGTGAGTGTTGGAGTTTGATGGTGAGTGTTGGTGTTTTGTGGTGAATGTTGATGTTTGATGGTGAATGTTGGTGTTTGATGGTAAATGTCGGTGTTTGATGGTGAATGATGGAGTTTGATGGTGAATGATGGAGTTTGATGGTGAATGATGGAGTTTGATGGTGAGTGATGGAGTTTGATGGTGAATGATGGAGTTTGATGGTGAATGTTGATGTTTGATGGTGAATGTCGGTGTTTGATGGTGAATGTCAGTGTTTGATGGAGAATGTCAGTGTTTGATGGTGAATGATGGAGTTTGATTTTGAATGATGGAGTTTGATGGTGAATGATGGAGTTTGATGGTGAATGTAGGTGTTTGATGGTGAATGTTGGTGTTTGATGGAGAATGTCAGTGTTTGATGGTGAATGCTGGAGTTTGATTTTGAATGATGGAGTTTGATGGTGAATGTTGGTGTTTGATGGTGAGTGTTGGAGTTTGATGGAGAGTGTTGGTGTTTTGTGGTGAATGATGGTGTTTGATGGTGAACGTTGGTGTTTGATGGTGAATGTTGGTGTTTGATGGAGAGTGTTGGTGTTTTGTGGTGAATGATGGTGTTTGATGGTGAACGTTGGTGTTTGAAGGTGGATGTTGGTGTTTGATGGTGAATGATGGTGTTTGATGGTGAGTGTTGGTGTTTTGTGGTGAATGCTGGTGCATGTTCACCTTAGAATGACATTCCCAAATTTTTCTGATTTTCTCATGCCGTGTTAATGAAAGTATGTGCTGCGTAAAAGAACGTTAATTCAACCCGACATTCACATGTGTGTCTTTAACATCAGCGTACTCCCTCTGTTTACCCTCTGAGGCATTACATTACAACACAATGAGTGTGGCTGCCTCCTGTGGTTGCCTGCCCAAATACCTCTCACTGAATATAATGAGGAAGAGAGAGAGGGTGTGTGTGTGAGAGAGAGAAAGAGAGACAGAGAGAGAGAGAACGTGTGTGTTTTTTGAGAATGAAAGTGTGTGTTTTTCCGTGTGGACGTGTGTGTACTTGAGAGAACGAGAGAGTCAGTGTTTGTTTGAAAGAGAGAATGTACGTGTCAGTTTGTGTTCTATGGTGAGAGTGTGTGTTTGTGTGTGTGTTTGTGCGTATGAATGAAACGGTAATCTCGCTGTTGTCTGGCTGCTGTTGTTTCACCTGAAGAAGCCTCACGTAGCCCGTGCGTGCTGCCAAAAATCCCCCCAAAGTGTGTGTGAGTGATAGTGTGTGTGTATATAAGTGTGTAATACGTACTAGCTGGGTAGTACGGGTGTAACGATCGGAAACATTCCGGAGCAATGCATCGATTGAAAAGGCAATGACTAAAATTCTAAACATTTAAATCATTCATAAATAATCATAACTCAATTACGGATTATGATTTATTCTACACTGATTTTTTTTTTTTTTTTTTTTTTAAAAAGGTCAAACAACTGAAAAGTAATCATTTTTAAATTGATGTGTAAATAATTGAACAGGCTAGCAAGGTGATTCACCCCGACCTCCTTCTCACTGTACCCTTTAAGACGCAGTGCAAGGTGTTGAGTCATTTTCTATAACAGCGGCTCCGACTGTAGCGCAGCTCCAAATCGCAGGTTTATATCAATGCACTCGTTCGAATACGTTATGGTTTCCATAGTAACGACTTACAATGGATTTGTATGGTGAAGGTGTGAATAAATGGATCGTAAAAAAAAAAAAAAAGTGGTTAATTGGTGTGATTGATATGGTGACATGGACGGAGTCTCCAGGGTCAGCGCTTTGTATCAATCAAAGATAAAGATGAGAGCTGCATAACTTTTTCACAGGAGAGTATAAATGTTTATTGATTTATTTGTCTGATTAAAAAGGTGAAGGAACGACTGTTTATAGCTGCTATGACGTATGTAGGTGAGAACGTATGTGGGTTTCATGGACATGGACAACCTTAAATGTAACTAGAAATGGATAAAAAAAAAATACAACATGCTATATTTAATGAATAATAATTTTTTTTTTAAATAGTAATCGATGGAATGTTGCCATGGTGTAAGAGGAATAAAACACTTCAGGACTTTGCTAACTCTTCTTCGACACCTGGTTGATTATTTTCCTGTCACAGCACACCTCGTATGTTTTATTCTTTACACATCTACCTACTCTCCGAGTTTCAAAACCTAGCTGTGCTTTTTAATCTAAGAGTATCTAAGGGGTTAATTTATGAGTAAAAGGTTAATGTGATAGTGGTAAATTAATGTGTTCACATGCCACACCTGAGCCAAGTTACCTGACGTAAACCTAACGACAACAAAGCTGATTAAACAACGCACAAACTGTAGAGCAAAAACGTTTACAGCAGAACCGTGGGTTCTTCCTCTATCGGAAACAAAAACAGCTGCAGGTCAGAATGCACAAACGCTGGCACTCGACTGCTTTTCGGTTTTTTTGGGTGTTGTTGTATTCTTTAAGTAGGACTGCACGCGCATCGGGTAGAAAAGTCCAACAAATTAGCTGTTTTTATCACTTGTATTGTATGGAGCCATATCAGATCCATCCCATAATACTTTGTCTAAAACAGGGAGTGTGTGGATTTGATACGGGCGATGCCCAAGAGCAGAGTCAAAACTGGGACGTACACACATATTAACGGGAACCAGACGAAACCCAGTCATGCCTATAGGACCACGGGTGACTGCAGGCGAGACAATGCACGGCCTAAATGTGCAGCGTGAGGCTAAAAACATACCCGGGTCCGGCTTTCACCTGCTTTTACACTCCTTTTTTTTTTTTTTTCATGTGAGCTCCAAAAGTGGTGTAGAGCTAAAGAGAAGATCTGCTAATAGGTGATGAAATAATAATAATAATAATAATAATAATAATAGTAATAATAATAATAATAAAGATGGTGTAATAGAATAACTGAAATGGGTCAAATTTGACAAATACAAAAGAAAAAAAAAACTTAGGGAGAGAAAATAAATCGAATTTTCCGCATTATGATATTAGTTTAAAACAAATATACGATTATTAAGCTTATTAATATGTCAAGATATGTCAATAACGGCCAGAAATTCCGCTTAGTACAATGTCGAGAAATAGCCTTGATAGTTTGTTTGATCATAATCTCAACATGAGAAATATTACATACATTTGTGTACTTTCAAGATGTTTTACATTGATTTTATGTCAAAGTGTGAAAAAAAAACTACAGTAGAAACAATTTCTAGATTTAAAAATAACTTGTGAAATGATAGGCATACCACTGGCTTTCATCACTATTAGTTACTATTAGTAACAATTAGCTGATCAAAGTAACAACTTCATTACCTATTGTTTTATTTATTTTTTTAATTGTTAAATAAAAATAAAACGATTGAAGTTCGCTGTCATATCGTATAGTGAAAACGTGTGTGTGTTTTGGAGTGAAGCCACTGGTGACTGGAACAGACTCAACACCCACACACCCTCTCATTCAAACAATGTGACAGCTGGACACACTGAAATTTAAAAAAAAAAAAAAAAAAAAAAAGACAAATGTGTGAAAACGATATTAGAAAACAGAGCTGGACAATAAGAGCCACGCCACGTCATTTGAGGTGAAAAGTATTTTCGGAACGTGATGTAAAATCATAAAAGGGAGCGCGTTTGGTTTTGTAATGGATGATGTGATGCGAAGCATCGAGCGAGCCGTCGCATTAATATTGAACCTCACACACACTTGGCGCTCGTAAAAAACGAAAAGCTGTATAATAAGTGCAGAAAAAAAAGGAAAACAGCCCTGCAGCTGCGTTTTATAGCCTTACAGCGTCTGTACAGAGAGATTACTGCACCGTCCTCAGCATAGCATTCTGCTTTTACCTTCGAGCAGGTGCTGCCATTATTACTAACGTTTCTGCATCAACGTAATATTAATATTAATATTTACAAAGGCTTTAGAGCTGTGTGTTTATCAAACAATGTGTCTATTCTCCTTTACTGGAACTGACAGTTAGAGAGGCCACACCTCCTTTACTGGAACTGACAAGTAGAGAGGCCACACCTCCTTCACTGAGACTGACAAGTAGAGAGGCCACACCTCCTTCACTGAGACTGACAAGTAGAGAAGCCACACCTCCTTCACTGAGACTGACAAGTAGAGAGGCTACACCTCCTTCACTGAGACTGACAAGTAGAGAGGCCACACCTCCTTCACTGAGACTGACAAGTAGAGAAGCCACACCTCCTTCACTGAGACTGACAAGTAGAGAGGCTACACCTCCTTCACTGAGACTGACAAGTAGAGAGGCCACACCTCCTTCACTGAGACTGACAAGTAGAGAGGCCACACCTTCTTCACTGAGACTGACAAGTAGAGAGGCCACACCTCCTTCACTGGAACTGACACGTAGAGGCCACACCTCCTTTACTGAGACTGACAAGTAGAGAGGCTACACCTCCTTCACTGAGACTGACAAGTAGAGAGGCCACACCTCCTTCACTGGAACTGACAAGTAGAGAGGCCACACCTCCTTCACTGGAACTGACACGTAGAGGCCACACCTCCTTCACTGGAACTGACACGTAGAGGCCACACCTTCTTCACTGAGACTGACAAGTGGAGAGGCCACACCTTCTTCACTGGAACGACAAGTAGAGAGGCCACACCTCCTTCACTGGAACGACAAGTAGAGAGGCCACACCTCCTTCACTGGAACGACAAGTAGAGAGGCCACACCTCCTTCACTGAGACTGACAAGTAGAGAGGCCACACCTCCTTTACTGAGACTGACAAGTAGAGAGGCCACACCTCCTTCACTGAGACTGACAGGTGGAGAGGCCACACCTTCTTCACTGAGACTGACACGTAGAGGACACACCTCCTTCACTGGAACAATAAGTAGAGAGGCCACACCTCCTTCACTGGAACGACAAGTAGAGAGGCCACACCTCCTTCACTGGAACAACAAGTAGAGAGGCCACACCTCCTTCACTGAGAGTGACAAGTAGAGAGGCCACACCTCCTTCACTGAGACTGACAAGTAGAGAGGCCACACCTCCTTCACTGAGAGTGACAAGTAGAGAGGCCACACCTCCTTCACTGAGACTGACAAGTAGAGAGGCCACACCTCCTTCACTGGAACGACAAGTAGAGAGGCCACACCTCCTTCACTGGAACAACAAGTAGAGAGGCCACACCTCCTTCACTGAGACTGACAAGTAGAGAGGCCACACCTCCTTCACTGAGACTGACAAGTGGAGAGGCCACACCTCCTTCACTGAGAGTGACAAGTGGAGAGGCCACACCTCCTTCACTGAGACTGACAAGTAGAGAGGCCACACCTCCTTCACTGAGAATGACAAGTGGAGAGGCCACACCTCCTTCACTGAGAGTGACAAGTGGAGAGGCCACACCTCCTTCACTGAGACTGACAAGTAGAGAGGCCACACCTCCTTCACTGAGAATGACAAGTGGAGAGGCCACACCTCCTTCACTGAGAGTGACAAGTGGAGAGGCCACACCTCCTTCACTGAGACTGACAAGTAGAGAGGCCACACCTCCTTCACTGAGAATGACAAGTGGAGAGGCCACACCTCCTTCACTGAGAGTGACAAGTGGAGAGGCCACACCTCCTTCACTGAGACTGACAAGTAGAGAGGCCACACCTCCTTCACTGGAACTGACAAGTAGAGGCCACACCTCCTTCACTGAGACTGACAAGTAGAGAGGCCACACCTCCTTCACTGGAACTGACAAGTAGAGGCCACACCTCCTTCACTGAGACTGACAGGCACAAGTCCCAACTCCATCTATCTACGTGCACATACAGTACACACACACACACACACACACACACACACACACACACCCAGTCATCAACCATCGCTGCAACACAGTCTCGTTGATTGATCGGTAAATGTTTAAACTCACATACCAACTAATGCTTGAACATACTTTTGTGTAGATGCGACGCCCATGCACATGAAAACACACACACACACACACACACACACACACACACACACACACACACAGGCCTTGGGTGGAGAGCACAGTGCATCAGTCAGTGTGCTGACATGTCGTAACTTATTTGTGATTGATGGGGCAATTAGAGGCATTTTTCTGTTCATAATCACTCCATCAGCGCACTCTTCCCCTCCCTCTGCCCTCACACTCACTCTGACAGCTTGGAATCTCACAGAACTTCCAGTACGTCCCGTCTTCTTGGTCTGCAATGTAGCACCACGGCTGAACATCTCCATCTGGGTTCCTGAGAGAGAGAGAGAGAGAGAGAGAGAGAGAGAGAGAGAGAGAGAGAGAGAGAGAGAGATCATCAACTTCATCTTAGAAATGAAAGCATCTTCATTTGGTGCGAATCATTCAAACAAAAGACAGACAAAAAAAAGGCAGGCATAGATAGATAGATAGATAGATAGATAGATAGATACTCACATAGATTGATAGATAGATAGATAGTCACATAGATAGATAGATAGATAGATAGATAGATAGATAGATAGATAGATAGACTGAGAGACAGGCAGATAGACAGACAGACAGACAGATAGATAGATAGATAGATAGATAGATAGATAGATAGATAGATAGATAGTCACATAGATAGACAGATAGATAAATAGATAGATAAATAGATAGATAGATAGACAGACTGAGAGACAGACAGACAGACAGATAGATAGATAGATAGATAGATAGATAGTCACATAGATGGATAGATAGATAAATAGATAGATAGATAAATAGATAGATAGTCACACACATAGATAGATAGATAGATAGATAGATAGATAGATAGATAGATAGAAAAATAGAAAGATAGATAGATAGTCACATAGATGGATAGACAGATAGATAGATAGATAGATAGATAGACAGATAGATAGTCACATAGATGGATAGATAGATAAATAGATAGATAGATAGATAGATAGATAGATAGTCACACACATAGGTAGATAGATAGATAGATAGATAGACAGACAGACTGAGAGACATAGAGACAGACTGAGAGACAGACAGAGAGATAGGCTGAGAGACAGACAGATATATATCATATTGCTATCATGTTAAAGTTGTGTGTTTCCGTGGCGATGTAGGTGTAAGCTCTCAGGGTGTAAATGGGCTGAGAAAACGATGTCTGTGTAGTGAAACTCTGATGTTTAAAACGGAGCATTAGAGAACCGGAGCCGAGCGCTCGCAGGATAAAGGCGTAATTACGAGTTCTCCGCACCTTTCAGCGCACACAATGGGAGATCCTCGAGCCCGAGGCGATGCCGATCTGGTTTCAGCCATTGTGAGGGGAATCCTGAAGGGTGTCTCCGTCTCTTTTCTTCCCCAATCAAAAAAACCCGCGTCCCAGATTCTCCTCGCTACAGAAAGGAGCTTTCAGAGAGGCCACGGCTCTTTATCTCCTCACCGGCTGCTTTTTTTTTTTCCTCCTGGGAGGAAATCGAACCTCCGGTCACAGACTGGCCTTTCATCTTTGTTTTTATTTCCTGTTTCGCTTCGGAGTTGCTGTCGTTGTTGTTTAATTGGTGTTTCTACAGGAAAGTTTGGGGGGTATTTTGCCGTATTTTCTTTTCCTGCGCAGTCTCATTTGACTTCGATTTTGACTACGTGAAGCACAATGGCTGCTTTGCATGCTATTTTGAATGACGTATTCCCACATGCACACCTGTTCGAGCACATCGGACCCTGGGGCGTGCAAGCTGAACATTCACGGAACATCACACACACACACACACATACACACACACAGGAAGAGGAACGGCAGGATCGTCTCCCACCATGATAATCAGCCAAACCAACATGGCGGCTTTCACTACACCATGGTATCCGCGTTTGTGTGCTGTAATATTTACGTATCGCGATACTTTTTCCTAAATAGTTATCATGGTTGATGATCTTATCACTGCATTGCTCTCCTTTTAGGGAATAAGATCCATTTAACGGAATGGACAGACACCGCAAAGCGTCCACCTCACCTCTGAGCGTTACACAGCGCTGGCACTGGAGACTCCTTCCATAGACGTGAAATAAATTCTCAAATCCTTACAAACAGAAATGAACGCAAAATCCGATATTCGGAGGAGCTCGCGATTTTTCAAAATTAACGCAGATGTTGCGCAGACTCGGGCTGAGACAGCCGAAGCCCTCTTCGATTCGCGAGACTATTTTAGCTTTTTCTTGTCATGATATGCAACTGTATCGTCACAACCTCACACACACACACACACACACATACACACTTCAGTAGGTCTTTTCATGACTTCATATCAGTACAGTGAGGGTCAGATGGTGATCATCTTCCTGCTCTTGCCCTCTAATCACCGGCCTGAGGGCAAAAACAATACACACCGACGACAACACAGAAGCCTCCGTCCCCGACCCAAGACAGGCTTTGATCACTAAGGCTCAGCCTCCAGTTAGTGCGCGCGCGCGCGTGTGTGTGTGTGTGTGTGATGAGTTCAAGCCTGCAGTAAGCAAGTGAAGAGTTTCGAATCCTTTCATGCGTGTAACCGTAAGACCAGTAAAAATGCTGGATAGGTTAAAGGGGACGACGGATCTGCCCTCCACTTCAAACGTATATAAATGGAGAGTAACGGTGTAAAGGTGTGGCGTAAAGGTGAGCGCCGGCCTCCGGGACACGACTGAGTGATATACACACGAAGGAACAGACAGCAGGTTATCACACCATGATCTGAGCTGGTGTGGTTGGGAAAGAGTAAATACAGTGTGTGTTCATACCTTGAATATGTGTGTGTGTGTGTGTGTGCGTGTGTGTGTATAAGAAAATTACGATTATTCAGATACCGTCAACAGTCAACAAACCATTTACAGAGTGTCATGTAACTGTCATCAACTTGTTCCAAACATGTCAACAGTTTGTAATTGTTTCATGTTTTGTTAAACAACAGTGCAGTTCAGTCCTCTGATCTGATTGGCCAGAATTATGGGATGGGATAAACCTTGGACGTTTCGTGTTTGGAGAGTGTTTGAACATGTTCATCATCTTTGCTCAGGGCAAAACTTCAAAACCATAATAAATAGAGTACGCATAATGTCTCGGTTTAGACCACAGCCGTGGAAAATACAGGATTCTGATTGGCTATCGGTGATGCTTTCTGTGCACGCGTCCAAGTTTCAGGTTTTAAACAGATCTTTGTTTAGTATTTATGTTTTTGTTGATTAATGTGACTTAAAATCTTATTTATTCCTCAGAGTGTTTAGTATTAACGTGTGTGTGTGTGTGTGTGTTGGCTATTAACATATGCTATTAACATATAAATTAGGACGAGTTGTCAGAATTACGGTCAAAAATAACCAGTTTCATATAGTGAGTAAGCAAATTTAAATGTGCTTTAGGTTGGGGGTGGATGATACGACAATAAATATCACATCGCGATATTTATCACTGTATATAAGGCAGGAAGACATTACTATGACATACTATGATGTATCACAAAACTCTCAGTGTAACAGTAGTGTGGAAAAACTAGTGGCAATGATACATTTATTTAAAAATTTTTTTTTTTTTTAATTATCTAAAAAATTATTTCGACCCGAAAATTGTGTAGAAATCTAACTGTAAAAAAAAAAAAAAAAAAAAAAAAAAAGAGCAAATTTGAAAGATTCAGTACAAAATTTTTCATCAAACAACCGGCTTCTACTCAGGCGCATTTAGTTTTTATAAGATAAATAAATTAATTAAAGTGCACCTATTATGGGTTTAAAACGTGCCTAATTTTGTTTTAAAGCTCTCATACGATGGATTTACGTGCATGCAAAATCAAAAACACTTTAACGTGCTCATAATTTAAATAGCAGAATTACCTTTTCTCCGCAGTGTCACGAACGACTCGTTAAGTGATCCGCACTAAATGATTCATTCTAAACGCCTCCTTTCAGAGAGCATACTCTGCTCCGATTGGTCAGATGTCCCAGTCTGTCGTGATCGGTCTACCGCTGTCAGCGAGCAGCCGATGAAGACCGGAGGCGCGGTTTGTTGTTACAAACCTACGTCGGTTAGTACAGGAAGTGAGACTGGAATCACTAACGAGTCGATTCAGCTGTTCAGAATCGATTCCTTCTTTTGGGAGTCGATAACTCAGTTTCTCGTGCGCTTTGATGCTTTAAACATTGCAGACTTTTTACATTCACAAACCGCTACGTATATAACACACTACATGAAGGGTAATATCTGAAAAATCATAATAGGTGCAAATGCGATAAAAATGATCACAACATCTCAGGAAAAAAGCGCCCTGACATTGCTTTCGTGACGATGTCGACCATGTTGCCCCGCCCTTGTTTATTATTATTTTTTCTGTTTCACTATCTGTATTCCCCCATTAAACAAAAATAAGGAAAACGCACGACGTGGCTGCTATCGTTATGTAATACGACTGTCGCTATGGTAACAACAATGGTAAGAGCATCTGTTCTGAGAACTTTTACTCGAAACCTTCACACGCTGTATATAAGTGTATAAAAACTTACTCTTATGGAAAAGCAAAAATATTTAAAAATCTATGTTTAGAAAATATTGAAATATTTCAACTTGACCCTTTTTTTTTAAAAAAAAAAAAAGAAAAACACACATTTTGAATCTATTGCGATATAAATAACCTATTTGGTTAGGATTATGAAAATATTGTCGTTCTTTTCACGTGTATTAAAATGTATATTTACGATGAAGGAGACTGATTCACAATCATAACCATACTGGTACCATACTGTAGCGACAATCGCATAACGATTG
The DNA here is from genome assembly GCF_001660625.3 of Ictalurus punctatus. NCBI lineage: Eukaryota > Metazoa > Chordata > Actinopteri > Siluriformes > Ictaluridae > Ictalurus > Ictalurus punctatus. The sequence continues at coordinate 17,948,416 of NC_030437.2, read as the reverse complement.
CCAATGAATGTGTTGAAAATGCATATTATTCCGTTATTTAAACACTTTCCAGGGGGCGTGGCATCATCTTTCACCTCGTGATTTTCTGACATCAGAACGCTTCATTTGTGGCTTTTTCCCCCTCTTCTATATCGTAAACCTGATTACTGCCGCGTGCCTGATTTCACCGTTATCAAAAGCTGCACGTTTAAACTCCGCCAAGCGATATTTTTCGGCGAGGGGACTAAAAATAAAACAATAAACCACACTAGAAGGTTTACAAGCTTTAAGAATCTTGCACTTCTCTCTCTCTCTTTTCTTTTCTTTCTTAGCATCTCTGGCTAACGTGTTTCGGCGCTGTATCCGAACCAGCCGCCCTGGACTACGTTCAAAAAGCTTTTTTTTTTTTTTATTTAACAGCCACTTTCCAACTCTTAAAGGTTTATGATAAACCTTTAAAATTCCAGCACCTGGGGGATTCATAAAGAAAGAAGGAAAAACAAAACCCCATGAAATAGCAAAAGTTGTGCGTAAAGTTGTGCGCTGAGAAAAAAAGAAAAAGGAAAAAGCGAAACAGTCATTTTACTTCTGTTGGGGTTCAAATGACCTGCGTAAAGTTTTTAAATAAAACAGCTAGTACAACGCCAAAAGATTGTTCCGGCATGAAGCTTTGTGCTTCTCGTTTTTTTTTTTTTTTTTTTTTTTTAAATATCATTTTAACCATCAACTTATCTCATTTTAACAACAAGCTGAAATAACCGTTTATTAAAGTAGAAACGCAACGCTAGTGTCCGTGACATTTCCTCGGTCTCGTATTTACACTCCCACCTCAGCGCGAGGTAATATATTTTTTTCTCTAATAAATATAATAATATTCATGATGTTTTCCTAGAACACCGTGACACGGCGGGTTTAATTCGAGGGTTTCGAATGAAATTGCTGAGCGTAATAACGTTCGGGGACGCGTTCATCGATAGATTTTGTGTGAGACGCCTCTGCACTTCAATTCTCGTGTTAATGAGCGGATGAGCCGAGCCGGTTCTATCAGAGCGGCGGACACACGAATCTCTACAGACTCGGAACGGGACGACTGATAAACACTCCTCTTTCCACGTGTCAAATAAACCTTTAGCGCTGCTTTACATTTACGATCTGTAACTCGTTACCGGATTTTCCTCGGAACTCGGACTCGCCCCGTCGCTTTTACTCACAGCGCTCGCTTTCGCACGTTTGCATATAAGCGAAGCGGAATGGCTCGATCGGCCGCGTTCTTCCCACCGTCCGAGCGAGACCCGAGAGCGCGCGGTGCTTCAAAACCACGAGTGACAGCGCTTCACCTTCGATCGTAACAAAAACCCGTCGAAACTCGAAAAGAAAAAAAAAAAAAAATACAAACAAACATTTAAACGGTTTTGAACAGTGAAGCATTTGTGGTATTAAAGCGAAGTCATCAGTCACGGCAGGATTCACGCCAGGATTCACACCAGGATTCACGCCAGGGAACGAACGCAAAAGCCGAGCAAGCGGCGCAACATTCGGAGGCGCTCGCAATTTTTCAAAATGACCGCCAATTTCGTGACGTCATCACCACGTGCTTTCAACCAAAGCCCTCTCTGAATCCCGTGCGTCCAACACGAGTACACCTAAAAGGTTTCGTTTACCGACAAACATCGCCCCGGGAGACAAAACAAATAATAATAACAATAATGTTCATACTGCATTAACGCACTCATTCTAATACCTTAGCGTTTCTATAGTAACAACTTCCACAAGGAATCGTACGGCGGACGCTCCAGATAAAGGTGTGTAAAAAAAAAAAAAGGTGTGTGATCGTTGATATGGCGAAGTTTTCTGAAAGAAGATGTTTATTTAATGTTTATTTAATGGAAGGAGTCTCCAGTGTCAGAGGCACTGCCGTGACGTTAAAGCGATTTCTCTACGGACACTTTGACCTCTCCGTGCACTTTATATATACACTCTCTCACAGACATGCTCACTTTGTATCCTGTTCATCACCTGCATCACCTCTCTGTGTGTGTGTGTGTGTGTGTGTGTGTGTGTGTGTGTGTGTGTGTGTGTGTGTGGCCTTGGTAAGACTGAACCTTCCAGAGAGAGTCCCAGAGTGAACAAAATGAGAGCGCTGCACTTTTGCACGTTGTCCTGGCGCAATCACATGGAGCCAGAGGTCTCCTAAAGTTTGTTTTGACACCGAGTCAACACACACACACACACACACACACACACACACACACAGAGTACAGGCTGCATGTGGAGAGTCAACCACGGTGTGTCTTTCTGGGTTTTGTTTTTTCTTGTGTGTTTTTCTCTTCACTTAATCTCAGTGTCGGACTCTGCAATCCCTCTCTCTGTTCACACATCATACAGTCTGCTGGATACACACATGCACACACACTACAGCACTCAGAGAGAGAGAGAGAGAGAGAGAGAGAGAGACAGAAATATGGACAGAGACAAAAAGGGAGGGATAAACAGAGCATGAGGAAGAGACAAATAAAAAGAGTGAGAGACTGATCAAGAAAGATTGCTGTGTAGAGAGACATACAGCCAAGAAACTAGACACAAAAAAAAAAGGGAAAACCAAATGATGAGTTACAGAGTTAGAGGGGGGGAAAACGAAAAGAATGAGAGACAGAAGGAATGAGAAAGAAGGAGACTATAAGAATGAGAGAAAGAGGGGAGAGTAAAAGAGAGTGAGGGCGTGAAACATAGAGACGGGATGAAATTAGATGAAGGAGAGAAGAAAAAAGTAGAAGAAGAAAAAGAAGAGGAGAAAAAAGGAGGAGGAAGAAGAAAAAGACAATAATAAGTAGAAGAAGAAGAAGAAGAAAAGGAGAGGAAGAAAAAGATAATAAGAAGACTAAAAATAAGAAGACAAAAAAGAGGAAGTGGACGAAGAAGAGAAGAAGAAGAAAAGAAAGGGAAGAAAAAGATAATAAGTAGAAAAAGAAGAGGAAGTAGAAGAAGAAGAAAAGAATAACAATAGAAGAAGGAAATAATAGGAAGTAAAAGAAGAAAAGAAGAAGTAGAAAAAGAGGAAGAAAGTAATAAGTAGCGGAAGAAGGGAGAAAAGAAGGAGAGACACAGAACGACAGAAAAGAAAACCAGGGATGAGAAAGCGCGAGACAGAAAGAGTGAGACGTGGAGAGAAATAGATAGGACAGAAGGAGCGAAAGACTATGAGACAGAGAGACAAACGGAAAGACAGACATACATCCAAGAGACAAAAGAAGGAGAGAGAGAAGCTGAAAGACAGATATACAGAAAGAGTGGATGAGAGACAGACAGACAGACAGTCAGCGAGACAGATACAGAGAAAGAATTAGGATAGAGAGAGAATGGTGAAAGACACAGATGTTGAACAAGAGCAATAAAAACTGAAAAAGCCCAGGAGTGAGAGAGAAACACATGAGGACTTGTAAAGGAAAAGACAGACAGATGGCGCGAATGAAAACAAGAAAAACAGGAAAATCGGAGAGACAGAGAGCGAGAGTGACAAGATCTAGCGAAAGAAAACGACAGAAAACAGACAGAAGCAGTAGAACGCGGCGACGAGATGAGTGGGCGAGAAAGTGGAGGAGAGAAAAACAGATGGATGGAGTGAAAGATCAAATAAATTAGAGACAGAGGACAAGAAGGTGAAAGAAAAACAGAGAGATGGCATGAAAGACAGAGAGAGAGAGAGAGAGAGAGAGAGAGAGAGGACAAGGGGAAAGAAACCGATGCAAAAATAACCGACAGTGAAAGACAGACGGAAAGATGGAGAGAGAGAATGAAAAGAATGAAAGACAGAAATTTCCCAAGATTGAATTAAATAAAAATAAAGAAATAAATCAATTAATCAGGAGAGAATGAACCGGAACATTGCGTGACGCAGCCGCAGTAACAGCCCTGCTGATAAAAACAATAGAAACCATCACCGAAATTCTAATGGTTTCCACTACAAATACCATTACAAACCATCCCCTCACCATTACAACCATTACCACTATTGGTCCCTAATGATATCCACTAGACATATAATGCCACCAATGGAATGCAACAAATTACCACTAGAGACCCACAGGGACCATTACAATTTCCATTAAAACCAATACAACTCCCATTACAACCATTAAAACCATTACAAATTCTATGACGGTTTCTATTGGGTTTTTTTTTTTCCAAGCAGGGAGATGTAACACTGACCTGCAGAAGTTGTGAGCTCCCAGTCCTCCTTCTCCGTTCGGATATTTCAGCGTGTTGTACGGATGCTGGAAGGTTTCGTTCCAAAAAAGACACGGCTTCCCTCCGTGTAGACTCGTCTGGTTCTGCCGACCTCGGTAGTCCTCGCCGTTCACCGTGTAGCATTCTACAACACACAAACACACACACACACACACGTTTAAATATTTATATACAGCGCATATGCCAGTCATTCTGTTCAAATGCGACCTAATTACGAAAAATATATACGTCTCGATGGTCATATTTTACTCTACGGCACCTAGCAAGACCTTTTGCTGAGCAGCTTAGCCTCACGTAGGACATGTGTTCATTTTTAAAAACATCCTTTCAAAAAAGCAGTTAGCAACGGATGCTAATATGCTCATATTATGTAAAAGTATGTATGCATGGGCAAATTTACTTAGCGAGGCCTCTTTGCTAACTGTGCTAAGAATGACCTGCATGCTTACTTCTTCTTCTGTCTAGACACAAGCTCTACTTACAGAAAAAAAATACTTTCAGCTCTTCATACCTACACTGCTGCTAGCAGTTAGCGGGACCTAACTAGCCGAGCGAGCGAATATTTTGCACTGTATTTAATTTCCCGCGTTAGCAATTAATATCTAACGATCTTTTGCTAAGTAGCTTAGCAATTTCATCGCACTTTCTACGCTAGCCAGAAAATATTACACCTCGAAATGTTCATATTTAGGATCATGTTCATATTCTGTAACAAGCGTAGTAGCACTCAGAAGGACTGAACTTGCTAAGTATGCTAGCGTGTTGGTGGTTATTTCCCGTTTTAGCAAATCATCACTACAAACGGCAAACGTTTGGATAAAACGGAGAAATGATGCATATAGTCATATGTACATGGTTCGGTTTATGGTCTGCAAAGAGTACAGAGGCTACAGCAGTCTCTAGAGTTTACACAGAGTGGTGTGTGTGTGAAACACCTCGTTGATGAGAGAGATATGATCAGAGGAGAATGACCAGACTGCTCTGAGCTGACAGGAAGTCTATCGTAACTCCAATAAGCACAAATGGACAACCGTGGTGAGCAGAAAAGCATCTCAGGATGCACAACACGTCAAAACTTAAGGTGGATGTCCTCCAAGAGCAGAAGACCACACCGGGTTCCACCCCTGTAGGTCAAGAACAGGAGTCTGAGACTATCTGAGATGTTTTTCCAGTCTTTAACTGTCCAGTTTGGGTGAGTCTGTGCCCATGATAGCCTCAGACTCTTGTTCTTGGAGTTTTTTTTTTGCATTGCGCTGCGGCCATATGATTGGCTGAGGAGATAGCTGCATGAATGTGCAGGTGTTCCTAATAAAGTGGATGGTGAGGGTATAGCTGTTTATATCTGTTCACGTTCTCCGAAGAAGCTTCACCTAGCATGACCCGCTTTCTAAGTGTGTTAGCATTAACATTTAACCTCGTTTTCTGCCTTAGCCATTCATCACAAACAGTGGCGGTTGTACAAATAAAATATCATTATGTGAAATGCCTCGAGGGGGATTGGCTGAGGGTGATAAGTTTCCATTTGTGTAACCAGATTTGAGCTGCTTGCGCAAATGAATCGAGCTACGTTACCGCTGTTATTTCGCCTGTGTTAGCGTGCTAGTCTGATGCTGTCCCGTGAGTCATCGCGGAGGGCATGGAGCTAGCGGACGGAGGGTGAATCAGATATAAATAAGATTTCGGAAATTACATTAGGACGTTTTTGTCCATCTGCGTGTCTGCACTCTTGTGAGGCGAGATGAATGAGGATTGCAGCTATTAATCTTCCACGAGATATTAAAAAAAAAAAAAAAAAAACTTTATGAAGTGGTGTAGAAGGAACGAAACAGAATCGTGCACGGCCACCCTGTGAGCAACCACCGTAACCTTTTCGCGAAAAGCTGAGGAGAAATGAGAGGCCTCGTTCTGAGTCAAAACAAACAATACGGTAATTGTTCCTTCAAAGCGTGGACTCTGTAAACGTGAAGACTTCAAAGCACGTCATTTAGACTTCCGCTCCGAGTGAAGGAGCTGGAATGTGGTGCGTTAGCGTCTTCCAAACCGTCCGGCGTCTTTCGCAAATTATTAGACAATTCCCTTTCAGGTTCGTGAGTCGCAGTAATCGGGTAGAAAAATCATAAGAAAAGGTGTGGTGATCATGATGGTATCTGAAATGATTATCCTTATGCCTTAAAAAAAAGTGTTTTTTCCCCAATTTTAAGCAGATATTTGTCATCAAAGATTAAATGATTCAATTTGTACTTTAGTATTTAAAAAAAAATGGGCTGGGGGGTGTGATTTTGATCATTAAAAAAAACAAATACATATTTAACAGTTTGAATGGATATAAATTTTCCCCCGAATGATATATTTTCACCTCTTTATTTCCAAATATAACCATGTTCTCTTGGATCAGTACAAGTATTACATATAAAATGCCTTTAAAATAGATTTGTGTGGAGAGTATGTCTTTATTTTTGTTTAAAGAATAACCTCCCCATTGACTTCCTCCTATATATTTTTTATTGTTGACGAAATAATAAAATAATAAAAATTCAACCTATAAAAATGTCTGTAAGTTTGTCAAGACATCTGTTAATATCCTGTGTTGGGGTGAAAACTCATGTGATGGGCTGGATTACAACAACATGGTGTGTAATAATGGGACATTTGTCACACCAGTGCTGGAATCCACTTCCCAGAACACATCACGGCCTACAAACATGGCCGCAACGGACTACAATCCCCAGAACGGTAGTCCACTGGCATGTACGCTCGCCTTAATGCTAAGTCACACCATATATATATACGTACAGACTCTCACCAAGACTCTTTGTGAAGTATCACTCACGTATACATTTACCTGAAATACCAAGTCTTGCATATTATGTCTCGCTGTTCTGGCTTTTGATCTAGCTTTGTTCGTACGTTTTTGGATTTTGGATTTGCCAGATCAGACTGGCAACCTCCAAAAAATCCTGAACATTTTTGACGAAAGATTAACTTGGACCAGAATGATGGGAACAGAAGAGTATGGAGAAGGAAAGGAAAGGCGCATGTTCCAAAGCATACCACATCATCTATCAAACATGGTGGAGGAAGTGTTATTTTATACTGTTGTATTTGATTCATAGTTTTCTGCTGTATTCGATTCATAGTTTCATGCTGTATCGATTCACAGTATCCTGCTGTATTCGATTCACAGTATCATGCAGTATTTGATTCATAGTACCATTCTGTATTTGATTCATAGTTTCATGCTGTATTTGATTCACAGTTTCCTGCTGTATTTTATTCATAGTTTCATGCTGTATTTGATTCACAGTATCCTGCTGTATTTGATTCACAGTATCCTGCTGTATTTGATTCACAGTATCATGCTGTATTTTATTCACAGTACCATGCTGTATTTGATTCACAGTTTCATGCTGTATTTGATTCATAGTACCATGCTGTATTTGATTCACAGTATCCTGTTGTATTTGATTCATAGTTTCATGCTGTATTTGATTCACAGTATCCTGCTGTATTTGATTCATAGTTTCATGCTGTATTTGATTCATAGTACCATGCTGTTTTTGATTCATAGTGTCACGCTGTATTCGATTCACAGTATCCTGCTGTATCCGATTCACAGTATCCTGCTTTATATGATTCACAGTATCCTGCTGTATTTGATTCATACTTTCATGCTGTATTTGATTCACAGTATCCTGCTGTATTTGATTCATAGTATCCTGCTGTATTTGATTCACAGTATCATGCTGTATTTGATTCATAATAGCATGCTGTATTTGATTCATAGTACCATGCTGTTTATGATTCATAGTGTCATGCTGTATTCAATTCACAGTATCCTGCTTTATTCGATTCATAGTATCATGCTGTATTTGATTCATAGTATCATGCTGTATTTGATTCTCAGTATCATGCTGTATTTGATTCTCAGTATCATGCCTGAGAAGTGTTTATCAGATGAATACATGTTATCCGTCTCATTAAATATAATAATCTTACATATCACACCATTCATGGAATGACTCAAAACTGTATTATCTGGTTGTGCGGTTTTCCTTCCGTACCTACCAACCCCTTTGAGTGGCCAGATCAGGAAATTTCACCCCGTCATTAAAGTCATTATTCAGTCACGGCTTTTAGCTTCCACCTATTCACCTGTCAATCTGCAAACTGACAAATGAAAATGACACAGACATGTCAAAAGGCCTTTGAGGAGATATAATTAAAGCCCAGAGTGTGCCAGAGCGGTGCTCACCTTTGAACAAAACCTGCTATCGAGAACACAAAAAGGAAAGTGCAAGAATGCAACATCATTTAGTTATAACCGCCAATGATTTAGACTCGTCTCTGTGTATTTACCCACACTCATTTTTATTGTCAGTGATATTTATCTTAATTTTAGGGAAAATCCATGCAATTTTTTAACACCATACATGACATCCCTGCTGAAAAAAACAACAACAGAAAACCTGACAGCGTGTGTATGCGTAATGGTTTCAATGGTTATAATGGGAATTGTATTGATTTTAATGGAAACTATAATAGTCCCTGTGGGTCCCTACTGGTAATTTGTTGCTATCTATTGGTGACATGTTATGTTTAGCGGATACCATTAAGGATAGATAATGGTAATGCTTTTAATGGTTAGCTGATGGCTTGTAATGGTATTCGTAGTGGAAACCATTAGAACGTCTGTGATGGTTTCTATAGTTTTTTCAGCACGGATGTATTCAAAGACATTTCTCTACATTAACGTGTCACTGGGCCAACAATGTTTAGAAAAATACACAGCTATAGATTTCAAAAAAACTCTATTTACTAATATAGCAAATAACACCCACTAATGTGCAAGGTCACGGTAGAAAACAATATGTAAATTTGAGAAACTAAAACCTTCTCACAAGCATTCTCCAGCATATCGGCAATTAAAGACGTGAGGATATGCAAAACGATGTTAATGAGGTATATGTAAATGAAACGTTTTCAAAGGCTCGGTTTAACGTCGCAATGTGTGATGAACATCGAATATGAAACTGGAATATTAAGTCGTCATTTTAAGAAACTTTCTAATCATTACGTGACGGCAAGGCATGAATCTGAAAAGCTTTTACCTTATTAACCTCTAATGAATGTGTCACTTTGTTTTCAACAGGTCTAAATGGACTCGCGCACGTTTAATACCTGCTTTTCAGTTGTACTAATCCGCACATGCAATTACCATTCCAGAAAGGAACATCAAGTGCAAAACTGATCCATTTTGGCACTGACTCCACCCTGTTTTTCACACCTTCTGGTATACACATGCTTAACCGGTAAACATACACCCTATTGCTATTTCGCTCATTCGAAAGACGCAAGCCTCCTTAGACCCTGCTAGTAAATCAGGTTACGTGTGTTTTCCAAATGCGCTCAAGTCTAGAGTTCTTAAACATTAAAATGTGGATTTTTCACCTTTGAATATGTAAATACTATGAACATTTGAATAGTACCTGAACAGCGCGACTGACCTACAAAAGTCTGGACGTTTGTTGTTGTTTTTTTTTTAAATTCTGTCATTTCCCTTATTTTAACTTCCTGTGACAGATAAAAAGAAGAGGAGAAGATTTTAATTAAAAGCCCCTGCGCTGTTGTAACACGACAGCAGCTTGCTTTCTGCAATTGTAGCTACCATAGTTGCGAAAGCTGTTCTGATAATTAATCGACGCTTGGCACGGTAGCCGGTATATTAGGTTACGTTTCGAAGGGTCTGGTTTGAAAAATTGCTGATTACCGCAGAAGTGTTGAGAAACAATGCGTAACCTAGATTCACACCAGCGAGCAGCAGCCGAACTGTAATTTGTTATAGAGGTATGCAAATCCGAGGCATAATTCGACCAGTCAAATTGAGATATTCACAATTTTATGCAAATTACTTAACATGATGTGAACCGGGTGCAGTAAACTGCCTCAGACCAATGGTATGCTGCAGGTTGCACATCGCATGACCTCGGGTTTCATCAGCTTGCAAAAATAGCGCTTGTTTAAAGGAAATTATTACGTAACCCGAATCATTTAGCTACAACCGATTCTTATAACGCAGGGTTAGCGGACATTAACTGCTAGATTGAGGACTTGTGGATCGTAAAGCTCTGCTAGGTGGCTCTATTATTCTGCAAAGTTCTGCAAAAAGTCCTCATGCAAGCTGGGAAACATTTCGAGGCCTGGGACTCAGAAGCGCTCCATGAGTCATACCGCATGTCCTCTGGAGTAATTACCATATTCTTTTTGTAATCTCCGGCCAAGCCACAAGGCGAGCGGGGAGGATGCCCTTCGGAGCCGCTCGCATTAAGAGTCCTGCGCACGAAGGAGAATGAAGGCGGAAAGAAAGCGGAATGGCAAGAAGAGGAAGAACAACTGTGACTTTGAGAACACTCCGTGTGGGTACGGAGATTGGTACCACTCAGCCATCTTGCTTCTGTGGCTAACCTCTCTGAAAAAGCTTTCTCAGACTGGCTGGACTGAAATAAGCAGGGCTCAAGGAAAGGGTAGTAATTAGCAGCAGTTTGGTTTGATGTGGTCGAGAGGCACCATTACTCTGCGGCGACCAGGGGAAGCAGGAATAAGAGGAACGAGATAAGAAGGTCCGTCCATGATGAATAGGGAGTTAAAAACCGACATCGTTCAAAGCGCTGCTGTTTTGGGACAAGAACTCACAAGTTGCATGCGCCGGAGTGAGTTTAAGGCCGGGGAGATGAATGAATGAAGGTGATGGCTTTCATTCCAGTTGCAGAACCACCATCTCGCTCTGTCACGAAGCAACTGCTTCCCCTGTATCGCCATGTGACGTCTTTGTTGTGGTTGGATTACAGACTTTGATGGGAAACAGAGCTCTGACCGCATTAAAGGTCGAAGTGGAGGGGGAAAAAAAATGCTATAAAACACGACCACTTATGGAAAAAAAGAAGAAGCCCAGAATGACAAGGAAGACAGGGAGACCCAGCGCAGGCCTTATAGTCAAAAACAAGAGGGTCCTAAGAGCACTCCTCAAACGTGAAGGGTTGATCACCCTGTTATTATGTTTGCAAGGATTTGAAGCTAATTGCTTCCACATTGAGCATCCAGATGCTGTCGTATCTGCGTAAGAGACAGTGAAAGCGGGTGCAAAAAAAAGAAGGAAAAAAAAAAGAGCAGCTTCACGGTTAGGTGACCGATATCAAAATAAACAAGAAACAAAGGCATCCCCTCCAGCAGGGAACGCAGGTCATGCCATCTTGTGTTTACCCAAAAAAACTGCTTCGAGATGGGAAGAGATTGAGTTACACGCATGCTGACGTTCATGCGAACACTCGTGAGGACAGATGTGCCATAAATAACACAACTGAGTTCCTAGAAAATGAACTCTGAGGCCAGAGTAGAGGTGCTACATGCTAATCCAGGCTTTGCGTGGTCGTTAGCATGGCTGTTGCCTTAGATGTTATATAAAAAGGACACCGAGTCTAGACGCTGTTGGTGAGAGTTTAAAACTATAAAACTCAAGCTGATGAGTTCACAGTCATTTTCAAATCCAAGCACTTCATTCTAGAGTCAGGAAAGAGGTACAAATCCAGCGTCCCCAGTGGTTTCAGTTTAAAAACAAACTTGGTAATATGTCCTCACCATTTCTGCAGCAACTGTAAGCTCGCTACTGTTAGGTACCCAAGTATTAAAGTTCCCTAGCACGCTAGGCACATTTTATTTATTTTTTTTAGTATTTATTTCAATCTAGCATATACACAAGTTGGCAGACATTGTTGTAAATCATATTGTGTAACTAAACTCATAGCAAACCTACTAGCAAGCTAGCAAATATTACGTAGCCGAAGCTACCGTGGTAACATCAAGTTTATGTTACCGCATAAACGGTAAACTTGTTAACGCAGGGACAGCTAAGTCTCATCGACGTCAGGATGTAAAGTTTTAAAGCGGCGCTACATGCTAATCCAGGCTTTGCAGTGGCTGTTTATGTGATCGTTAGCGCGCATACCACGTTTCTAATTCGAATTTCATTTGCACATCAAAGCAGTACTTCCTTGAAGATGTTTGTGTCAAGAACGTCTGAAGCAGAACATCGCAGGAGATGCTAATAAAAGGTCTGACGAAGGGACCGAGGTAAATCGACCGAATCGTGTCTACTTTCTTAGGGTTGGTTTGTGGCATTTCAAAACAGCAAGAGCAGGAAATACGTGATTTACTCCCCTTAACTGGATATGACAATTTGTAGCACTTTCACCTGAACACATCCTTGTGGTTTTGATGGCACCGAGGCATGCCTTGAAAGAACGGTTCACCGAAAAGAAAAAGAAAAAAATGTTGCTGATCAGTTAAGACATGTTTGGTGTACTAGTTTTGCTTCTAGAGCCACATTTGTAATGTACTGTACCATACAAATAGGGAAGTGGTAGCTAAACGGTTAAGATGTTGGACTTCTGATCGAAAGGTTGCGAGTTCTGCCAAGATGCCACTGTTGGGCCCTTGAGCAAGGCCCTTAACCCTCAACTGCTCAGTTGTATAAATGAGATAATTGTAGGTCGCTATGGATAAGGGCGTCTGCCAAATGCTGTAATGTATTGCAAATAATGAAAGCCTATTATCACCCTAAACCGCCGTTAAAATGCGTCCAAATAATTTGTTAAGCTACAATATAAAACACAGGAAATAATCGGGCTGTTCCAGCAGCTGTGGCTGAGAGGGGAAGCGTGAGACAACGCTAGTAGAACAAATTATTCCGTTTTCGATGTGAGAAATCTCATGCCAAACCATTCCCTCAACTCCAGAACCACATCAAACTTTGACACACTCATCCAGCATTCAGCCCATCAGTCCCTGGAGGAAGTTCCTTCCACACGAGGGAAGACAAACTGACGCTGTTTAAGCATAGATGTTGGGTCGATGAACAATACTGTAAGTTAAAGACACGGTTTGAAGAGATTATTCCTACAACGGTGATCCTTTCAAGGTTTAATAAATCCGAACCGTCATTTGGGACCACTTTTGTGTTCTAAATTCGGTATTCCCTGACAAAAACCTGAGCCAAGCCGAAGGAAAAAAAAACAAAAAAAAAAACATAATTACCCCTGTTCCTGTCTCATTTTCTTGGACTCCTACCCCAGCTTGAGCAGCGTATCACATTTACCTCAAGCTAATACCCACTTACTCTAGTCTAAGAATAGCGGCACGGCTAACCACGCCAGCCACAGACCCGGGCTTCCTGTAGAAGGCGTAACTCCGGGTTTATCCAAACACACAGGCTGACCATCAAAAGAGAAACCGTAAAAGCTGGTCTCGCCTCAGTGTAAAACTCCAACACACGAAGCGGTCGCTGGCCCATTGGCGTTTTCACCTCTTGACTCTCCTCCATCCCACTTTCTCTCCCGCTCTCTTCCGCTTCTCGTTCATGCGGCGCTTTTCATGGAGAGAGACCAAAATGGCCATTTAGCCAAAGTGTGCTGCCAGAAGCCTGCTTCTTTGATGTGTAATTTATATATATATATATATATATATATATATATATATATATATATATAAAAGAAGTAAAAAGGCCTGCAGCCACCAGTGTTGGATATATATAATTGTTTACAACCTTTTCTTTAATGGCTTACAATATGATCATAGTTTCCCAAAAAAAAACAACAAAGAAAAACACCACAATGAAGGAAAATTAGAAAAACATTTAACCAAGTAATCGACCAACCAACCAAACAAACAAGTAAATATTTATGTCTGTATATATTTATTTCTACATATACACTTTTACACATTTTTTCCATCCATGGTTGGAGGTTGGGCATACATGAAATATATTTATATTAAAAGATAGTTTTTTAAAAAATTCACATTAAAATGAAATTATTTACCTATACCTAGTGGTAAATAAAAGTGTGGGAAAAAATCAAGAAGGCTATATATTCAAGTTTATGTTTATTTATTTGTTTGTCTGGTTATGCATTTGATCTATCTATCGATCTATCTATCTATCTCTCTATCTATCAATCTCTCTAGCTATCTAGCTACCATCCAGTCCTAAAATGTTGTTTTTGGTTTCACTTAAAAACGTAAGATTTCCTAAGAAATGCTGTCAAGTTACCTCATGTTAGTCAGCTAGCTAGTGTTAGCAGTGTCTGCTTGCTCATTCTTTCTAGCTGGCTAGCATTAGTAGTGAACACTGTATGTATCAATGAATTTGATTTAAAAATCCATTCACAAAATCAAAACACTTTGTCTTATTTCAGGAAGCAAATTTGCATTCGCAGCGATTATTAAACATTTCTGAATATAACAAAAATATTCTCAGAAATCCTGTCAGGTTAGCCGATTTGAGCTAATTAGCTAGCTGAAGTAGTTAGCATTTTGACCATTTACGACTAAGAATCCTTCCAGGAATCCTGTCAGATCATGCCAGCTATAGTTAGCATTAGCAGTGAAGATCATTTTTTTTATTTAAACACCTGACTACATTATATATATGTAGACAATTATAGACAATTATAGACATTTCTCTTGGAAATCCTGTCAGGTTTTCTCATGTTATTTCTCTGGCTGGCGTTAACAGTGAACGTTTGTGAATATGAACAAAGAATCCTCTCAGAAATCCCGTCAAAGTTAGTGTTACGTTAGTGCATGTTAGCCAGCTAGCAGTGAAGATTATTAACCTTTATGACTATGATTAAAAATCCTCTCAGGAATTCCATCATTGAGCTCCTGTGTTAGCCTGCTAGCTAGCATTTGCGGTGTACATCATAAACATAGCAAACATGGGCTAACCAGACAGGATTTTTGAGAGGATTTTAGCACTTGTCCACGGTAAATAAATAAATAAATAAAAAGTCCTGTCAGAAATGTTATGTTCTTCTAAATTTTGTCAAAAATCAAGGATGTTGTTCTAAAAGTAAGAGTGGTGCTGTGTATGTTGAATAACCGCTTGTAAATTCTTAAAAACAAACAGATGTAGTTATATTTCAATGTTTTATGTTGGTTTTTCTGATGTTTCTAATATTTTGAATGGGAAACCTGAAGCGTTTTGGCTCGTGTCACACACTAAGATGATTTCATGCTTCAAATTCAAGCGTAGAAGGACGCAGCTACAGCCAGAGCCACAGAGCCCATCAGGCACGGCTTCAGAAGCCCGGGTTCAAAAAGCTCGTTTTCAGATTGCACTACGGTTCCGAGGCCTGCGGGATTTTTTTTTTTATTGTGGTTCTGTGAGTCTGGAAAGCGTGATTAAAGCATCGCACCGCGAGAGATGAGCTCTGGGAGGTTACGAGGTTAAATAAATAGCATGCTAATCACAGGCTAGTGCTACACACACACCACTAAACTCACTCAAACCGGCTGTGACGGGAGGGTAAACAACAGAGAACATGCTGAGCGGAGGGACAAGAGAGGAGAGGAGAAGAGAAGAGAGGAGGAAAGGAGAGCAGAGATAAAGAGAGGAGAGGAGAGATGAAGCAAGGAAAGGACAGGCGAGATGAGGAGAGGAGAGATGAAGAGAGGAGGGGAGATATGAGGAAAGGAGAGATAATGAAAGGAGAGGAGAGGATAGATGAAGAGAGGAGAGGAGAGAAGAGAAGAAGAAGGGGGAGATTAAGAGAGGAGAGGAGAGATGAGAGGACAGGAGAGGAGAGATAAAGGAGAGGTGAGGTGAGATAAGGAGAGGAGAAGAGAGATGAAGAGAGAAGAGAGGAGAGATGAAGAGAGAAGAGAGGAGAGGAGAGATGAAGAGAGGAGAGATAAGAGGAGAGAAGAGATGAAGAGAGGAGAGATAAGGAGAGGAGTGGAGAGATGAAGAGTGGAGACAAGGAGAGGAGTGGAGAGATGAAGAGTGGAGAAGAGAGATGAAGAGCAGAGAGGAGAGATGAAGAGCAGAGAGGAGAGATGAAGAGCGGAGGGGAGAGATAAAGAGAGGAGTGGAGAGATGAGGAGAGGAATGGAGAGACGAAGAGCAGAGAGGAGAGATAAAGACAGGACAGGACAGATGAAGAGAGGACAGGAGAAGAGAGATGAGGAGAGGAGAGATGAACTGAGGAGACATGTAGAGAGGACAGGAAAGGTGAGGAGAGGGAGGGATGAAAAAAGAGATAAATGATGACAGCAGAAAAGAGGAGATAAAGATAAAGAGATATAGAGAGGAGATAAAAAGGATAGAATAGACTAGCGAGAGGAAAAAGAGGAGATCAAAGACAAAAGTAGAGGACCTGTCACTCTCCTGACTCCCTCTTTAAGTGCACTTCTTCTCCCCTCAGTGAAGTAACACTCGCTGTGATTTACATTTCCTTTGTCATGGTTGGGGTCAAGAAGCCAAACCATATAAAAATAACAGCAGAACAAAGATAGGTCACGCCCACCAGGAGTCACGTTTAATGTCCAAATGTGCTCCAGAGAGACCAAACAAGCCTGCATACACACACTGAGGAAATCTGATAGGTCTGAGAAACGTGTGTGTGTGTGTGTGTGTGTATGTGTGTGTGTGTAAGGGTTATGTATGCTGTCTAGCCTGTCAGCATTGCGAAGAAGTGTTGATGGACGTCGGCCAAGTCTGGGATCAGTCCATTTAAAGGAACAGTCTCACAAAAATAATACAAGTACAACTGGAAGCCCACATGTAGTCGATCAACCAAGACGTTGTTATATCACTGTCTGATATTTGCTTCTTTAGCTTATCTGGAACCGCTTCAAAGTAAAGGAAGTATACCTCACGTTAAGGACACACCCACGTCTGTATACGCTTTGCCTTGAATGACATCATTAAGCTGCGTCATTTCATTTCAGACTAAACACAAGGCGACTGGCTGAATGATCTTTACTCTGTGGACTAATCAGCGTGCACAGATTACGGACGCACGGCATGTGACCTCATCCCGAGTTAGTCATACCAAGAGAAAGTAACGACACTAACCGGACTCTTCACGCGAGAGGATGACAGCTCGTAGCCGAAACATTGCGTAACGACTCGTTAACAATCACAGAGTTCATAGAGGAGAACTAGCTACCGAGCTCGTCATGCACTACTACGTTACGTTACCTACCACTTTTACACCACGTCGATTGGGTTTCCAGCGAAACCACAACACGATACCGGGCAGAACACTGGCCCAGTGGGCTAGCTAATAAATTTATCATTTGTCCATCCCTGGTATAAACATAGCCATCTGGTAGCACCGTGTGTTAGCTAGCTAGCCATTTAGGTAGTTATCTAATAAGTAGTTATATTAGCTAACTACAACGCTAGCTGTTTAAGTAGTCTGCCAACAATGAGTGATATTAGCTAACTACTATGCTAACTATTTATCCAGTCTGCTAATATCGTGTTATATTAGTTACCTAACATTCCAGCTAGCTATTTAAGTAGTTACCTAATAACAACTCATACTAGCTACCCAATAGAATAAATATTCTAGTTATTTAAGTACTAAGCTTATAATGAGTGATATTAGCTAATTACCTAATAATGAGTTATGTTAGCTAACTAAAATGCTAGCTATTGAAGTAGTCTACCAATAATGAATGATATTAGCTACCTGCCATTCTATCTAGCTATTTAGGAAGCTACCTAATAACAAGTTGTATTAGCTAACTAAAATCCTAGCTAGTTATTTAGGTGATGTAAGCTATGTTAGCGTAAAGTTTGTCTGTTAATGCCTTTATGTGCTATAACAACTGTGGTAAATATTTTCCGACACCGAAGGAAAAAAAAAAGCATTTTGAGCCGTAATTATTTTGGAAACAATCGACATCAGACTTTCTGAGGACAAGGACTTGATCGTTGATGGTTTTATCCTTCGTAAAAGTCACTGATACGTAACGGATTCCAGTAAGGCAAAATGTCAGGCTAGTTATATCGCTAACTAGGTAACATTATGGAATCCAACGAAAGAAGAAGGCAGCATTAGTTGTATATCAAATAACATTCCAACGCCATGTCCTGAGGTTTTGTTTATTTGTGTCCTAAACCACGTCAGCCAAGACCGACTTCCATTACTTTTAAGACACATTAGCCTCATAGCGCTAAATACAAACGTGTTTTTCGGAAGATCGAGTACATTTCGGGGGTAAGTGCGAAAGTTCGAAACGTTTCATTTTTGACCTGTTCCTTTAAGAGCTTGCTTTTCCATCTCTGACCCCAGATCAGTGTCTGTCACTGACACGCTAACAGCTTGAAGTGCTGTCATGCGCTCTAATGGAAAACCAGTGGCTGTGTGTGGGTGCTGAAGTATGAAATCATGCCCGTTTGCAACGACTCCTTCTCTGACTCCAAAATGCCTCATCAGATTCCAAAAAACAAAACAAAACAAAATAAGGAACAAGAAACACGCATTAATCGGCCCCTTTCAGACAACATTCCTTTTTTTTTTTTTTTTTTTTGGAACTGCATCACTGCGGTCGTGTTCCAAAATATTTCTGATAGCACACTAGGGCTCATTGTTGAGTTCAAAGAGTGTCATCGGTTTACTGGCTCTCGACGCCCAGTTATTATAATCCCACAGCCCACAGACGGAAAGAACGGCTCAACACTGAGAACTTTCTGGAACCAAGTGGAATGCTTGGAAATGTTTGAATTGAATATTTTAGATACTGCAGTGGTAGTCGCCTGATAAATAGCTCACCTGATAAATAGCTAACCTGGTACTTAGCTAATAACAAATCATATTAATTAACTAATATGCTAGTTAGCTATTTAGGTAATTAGCTAATAATGAGTTATATTAGCTACCTACTATGCTAACTATTTCGGTAGCCTGCCAATAATGAGCTATATTAGCTACCTACTATGCTAGCTATTTAGATAGCCTGCCAAATTCAAGTTATATTAGCTACCTACCATGCTAGCTATTTAGGTAGTCTGCCAAATTCGAGTTATATTAGCTACCTACTATGCTAGCTATTTAGGTAGTCTGCCAAATTGGAGTTATATTAGCTACCTACTATGCTATCTATTTAGGTAGTCTGCCAAATTGGAGTTATATTAGCTACCTACTATGCTAGCTATTTAGGTAGTCTGCCAAATTCGAGTTATATTAGCTACCTAGTATGCTACCTATTTAGGTAGTCTGCCAATAGTGAGTTATATTAGCTACCTACTATGCTAGCTATTTAGGTAGTCTACCAAATTCGAGTTATATTAGCTACCTAGTATGCTATCTATTTAGGTAGTCTGCCAATAGTGAGTTATATTAGCTACCTAATATGCTAGCTATTTTAGATAGTCTGCCATTATCGAGTTTTATTAGGTACCTAACGTTCTAGCTAACTATTTAGGTAGTTACCTAATAACAAGTCATATTAGCTACCTAATATCCTAGTTATTTAGGTACTACATTTATAATGAGTGATACTGGCTAATTACCGTGATAGCTAGCCATTTAGGTGGGGGAGCATATTTACGTTCCCAGGCTCCTATGTTCCCCAGATTTATATGGCACATAATGAACACATGGTGATTTAAAGCATAAGTCAGAGCTGGGACGTGTTCATACTTAACATTTTGTTCTTTTTATGACGGTTTTTTGTGTTTTATAGGCTACAGTACGGCATTTCTTCAGTTTAGTGTATACATTTCACTATTGTTCATGCGTGGAGGTGAACTGTATGAATGTATTCATAACTTTCATAAATTTCAAGTGTGGATCAAGGATGGATTTAAAACTAATGCATGTTGTTATTCATTTAAATGTATCTCTGGTGTTTAAAGTTAAAAGGTAATAAAGTTAATAGGGCCCCGGGAACATGAGTCCTGACTACATCAAACCTTCAGAAAAGTTTACTTAATGTGTGCTAACTGAATATTGAACCGGGGAACACAGGACCCTGGGAACATAGGAATGACCCCTGTCTGGAACAGGTCAGGTGCTGGGGCTTGACAACTCAAGCTAAAATCATTATTTTCATTCCATATCGTAACATATTTCGAATTTAAACCTGATACTTAGGAGGAAAATAACAAATGGATTTGTTTTTTGAATCGTCCTGGATTTGACTGGACTGTCAAAATGGTGTGCATTCCCAAACAAGCATGAGGTAGATGAATAAAATTGGAATAATAACCAGCCAGGAACGGCACCAAGATGGCTGCCAAGTGGACAAACTTTACTAGAAGTACTTTGATATTAGTGAAAAATATAAAGTAAAAATACAATTTGAGAAAGATTACAGAAAAGCAAGAATTTTATCTGACTGATGATGAATCGTACTTAATATATCCAGGGACATCAACTAACAAGGTAAAAAAAAAAAAGCTCACGTTTTGATTTGATGTTGTGAATAGGTATATTCTAGAAAACCCATGAAATCCACTGTGGTTGTATTAATGAGGCCTCAGAGTTCTACTGAACTTCCAGTGAACTAAAACCTCACGGTGTAAGTTTTCCAAGTTTTTCAGCTTTCACCCTCGCAAGCCAAACACCCATCAACCCAACAATTTCTACAACAAACCCAAACAAATATTGTGTGCTCTACATGTTTGGGATTGCTCAGAGGTCTGTGGAATGTTTCCTCTGTTTTCACACCCTTTCTCAACAGGCTTGCCAGTCCCCTTTTCTCCTGCCAACATTAGATTATTTTTGTTTGTTGGATAATTTTGCACTGTGTGCCAAGCTCTGTCGACTCCTGTACAGGCAGCTCCCCTCCTACCCAAAACCCCCAAACATTAGCATTACAGGAAAAAGCTCCAAAGTTCCTGTCACATGAACCTTCCACAATCCAATTTGTGTGGAAAACTGGTTTAGCTGAGCTAAAAATTGCCCAATAACTGAACACTGTTAGCTAAACAAGCAAGCGAACAGTGTCCGTTTCATG
This sequence comes from Ictalurus punctatus, assembly GCF_001660625.3. Classification (NCBI taxonomy): domain Eukaryota; kingdom Metazoa; phylum Chordata; class Actinopteri; order Siluriformes; family Ictaluridae; genus Ictalurus; species Ictalurus punctatus. The sequence continues at coordinate 17,927,389 of NC_030437.2, read as the reverse complement.
CTAACATGCTAGCATTAGATTTTCCTATTGAAATAACTGCTTAGACTTTATGATGTTAGCACATTATTACATTTACCAAAAAAGGTAACAACATTTGACCAAACTTCCTTTTTCCTGTAAATCCACTCAATTAAAAAATAAATCCCATTTTACCATAATTAAGAGCTAACTAATGCTAACTAACTAAACAATGTTACATGTGTTTACTGTCTGTCTGCATTACGTTAACAAGCTTAAATTTAGGCAGCTAATGTAATGTGACCTGACAGACACTGAGTGTCGATTGGATGCTAGACAGCTAGCTATGCTAATCGAATGATACAAATCAGAATTTATCTAGCTAAGGAAATGTGACCTGACAGATCCAGAATGTAGCTCAGCAGCTAGATAGCTAGCTATGTTACTTGACAGAACAAAATGTAGTTTGCTAATGTAGTGTAACCTTACAAACACAGACTGTAGTTTGGTAGTTAGACAGCTAGCTATGTTAGTTGATAGAATAGAATTGTGCTAGCTAACAAAATTTGACCTGACAGATACTAAGTGGAGCTTGGTAGCGAGACCGCTAATTATGTTACACAATAGACGGAACAGAATTCAGCGGGCTAACAAAATGTGACCTGGAAAACACAGAGTGGCGCTTGATAGCGAGGCAGCTAGCTATCTTAGTTGATAAAACGGAATTTAGCTAGCTAATGAAACTTCAACTGACAGAGATTGTACATCGCTAACTAGCATTAGTTAGTCAGGAGAACATTCGCAACAACTTTATTAATAAATTACAAATGTATAGAAAGATTAATCTTACTCTGAGTGATAGAAAACATTCATTACAAGCAGCGTTGTCATTTGTAAGCACAAAACTTGTCTGAAAATCTCCGAAATGAGACGCAAACAACCAGACCGAACAATCAGAAAAGCCGCCATTCAAGAAAAACAAAACGTGATGTTGAAATAACGAAATTAAGACAAACAACTCATCACCATGACACACCAGTTAGACTTCACGATTGAGATGTAAGCAATTATTATTAGAGTAAATTAGAAATAATTGACTCACAAACACCTCAGAATTGCTGTGGAATTGACGCCCAGGGCACAATAACACATCTACAAGTACAACAACAAGCGAGTACAGGTACACATTTAACCTCAAACAGCCTCACACACACACACACACACACACACACACAACTGTTTCACATCGCTGAGTTTTGACCTAGGTTTATTGGTATTGCAGGAATGCTAATTATATGTGGTTTTGTCCTAACAGGCGTGTGTGACGATCATCGCAGAGCATGTGTATGTGTACACAGTGTTAGCGCTAGCTTCCCTTTAGATCTGATGGACACTGATTACAGGACACACCACAGCAGGAGGAAGAGGTGTGTGTGTGTGTGTGTGTGTGTGTGTGTGTGTGTGTTACTCTACTGGTCAGGACTAAAGGTTTATGCTTAGCTTTGTGTAACTCCTGTAAACTTGGAGACCTTTGTGTGTATATGTGTATGTACGGAATTAGAAGGGTTCACTGGTTTGGTTCTCTCCCTGGGAGAACCCAGGTGGTTAATGGTTCCATGTAGAACCCTGCAACAGGAAACGGTAAGGTGGAAAAGGTAGTGCTGAAGGCAGTGCTTTTATTCGACGTTTTATGAGAAATGTTTAGTTTAACGCAGCAGTATGTAACTTTTAGGGATGTCCTATGTGCAAAAATTAAACTGTCCAAAGTGTAAGTCCAAAATCAGTCAATCAATAAATAAATAAATAAAACCTCAGGTCAAATCTGACTTTGACTGAATTAATAATTTGACACTTTTCAGGGCTAGAACACCATTTTTTAATTACTATTATCATTACCATTGCACTAAACATACCACTGGATGTTTAAATCAGCAAATATATTTGTACTTATATTATGATTTTTAGAAGAAAAAAAAAATTTAATGACTGTATAGAACATTCCATCTTAGAAATTAATCATTATTATCAATAATAATTTTGCAGGTAACTTGATTTATCCATCTATATGATCCTTTTCCCCCCATTAAACACATATTAGAGCAACATACTTTTTTTTTTTGTTATTTAAATTGTAAAATGAACAGTCCTTAGGCACAAAGAAAGACACGTCTTGTACCTAAAAGTTACATACTGCAGCTTTAATGAACTGAAGCCGATCTGTGATAGTTTTTGTTTTTTCTCCTAATTATCAGCTGTTTAGAGGCCATTGCCTGCAGTTAAAGTAGGATATGTACCCATCTATCTGTGAAAATAAAAACAGGAACGATTTTGCTGTCATTTATTATCGTATTATCACGTTTAGGATTTGTTACCTAAGATGTTTATTGTTCATTCCGTCTGAGTTGGTTGCTAGAAACTTGCTAGTCAGGAACAGAACACAAAAATGAAAGATAACTATACCATCTTAATCCAGCTTTCTGTCTGACTGCATGCCACATCAAGATTTACATAATCATTTACAGTTCGGACAGAAAGTATTCGATTTTGATGCGTCATTAAATTAGCAAAGTTAACAAATCCTATTTAAATCACAATAAATCACGTGTGGAAATCCTAGGGTGTGACAGTGCCGCAAAGCTCACACTGCCGCGCTTCTGCTGCTGTTACTTAATTCAGGTTCATAGAACTGAATTCTGAACTTTATCAGACTCATATAACTGAATCGAATCAAGTCGAGTGTGAACTGAACTACAGTTTATAAAACTGACTCACATCAATGACTACGTTTACATGCCCAATTCAGATTAATACAATATTCTGACTCCCCAAATTCTGATTCCTGCCCCTGGAATATTCCTGTTTTAATCGGAAATTTGTTGCATGTAAACACCTTACACAGAAATTCCACTAAAAGGAGATGTACGTGCATGCTCAGTTCAGAAGGAATTGTGGGTGCTAACAGATGCTTAGCTGTAGGCTCGGTATTCAGGAAGAGCAACTCAGGCGTACTTATAACAGCCACGTATACAAGAATATCCCGATGCCTGTACGCTCATAGACATATAAACCCGAAATAAAGGGAATAAACCGCGCATGTAAACGTTGTCACTTACGAACGACTACCAATCGGATTCGTAGAACGCAATAAGAGTTCATTCATGAGTCAGATCAAATTTATAAAACTGAATCAAATCAGTTCTGATCTGAGTCGAGTTTAAAGAACCGAATCATGTATCGTGTATCAAGTTCGCTTGTATTTTCTCATTTGTAAGTCGCTTTGGATAAAAGCGTCCGCTAAATGAATAAATGTAAATGTAAATGTAAGTTCGATTTAGGTTTATAGAACCGAATCAAGTGACGAGTGAACTCGTGAACCCAGCCTGAACTGAACGGATTCAGTTCTACAAACCTGATTCGGTTCAAAATGGATGCGAGTCAGAACCGAGTCTTGAATCCTCGAGTCATATCTGTGTGTAGGCCTCTCGTGGGGAACAAAAAAGCAAACAAACAACAACAACAACAACAACAAAAAAAAAAAAACAAGAAGACAAGCGACAATCAACTGAATCGCTGAATCGACTTTTGGAAAACTAAATCGATTCGATTCTTATCTGACTCAAGTTTACACGAATGAACGGACCGTTTCTTGGAGAAAGTTGGGGAAATAGTTGTTGGGTTTTTTTCTTTCGTGGTTGTGGTGGAACAAAGATACGAAGTGGAAAGATGGAAAGAAAATACATGCAGCAGTTTGTCTAACCGTCTGCATTCCTCTGGAGATTTGATATCAACAGTAGCCTCTCTTTTTTTATGTAATGCTTTGTCAGTCAGCTATGCTGTTCCCACTTTATCTCTTTCCACACTCCACTCCACATTTATCTGATCCTGTCTTTCAAACACGCACAGAAAAGCCTGCGCATGCTACGCCTCGTCCTTATCCTGTCCTTTTTTCTGTCTTTCTATCTCTCGGTCTTTGTGCAAAAATGTCCTCCAGCCTTCAACTCCAAACAAACACACACTCTCTCTCACACACACACACACATCAACACTTTAACCGATGGCGTGAAAAAAAAAAAAAAGGGAATAAAAACCACATGTGCCATGGATGGTATACGTGAAAAGAAAAGTAGACAGTCTGAAACAAAACAGGGACAAAGGCTAACAAAAGCAACTGCACAAGACGCAGCACGATCGACGTCTCTTGCCCCCGGGGCCCGAATCAACTCCAGGTCAGTTGCACAAAGAGACACAGAGCGAGCACTCCGCCTGGGAAAGAACGGCGGAGCAGAAAAAAAGTGAGAGAGAAAGAGAGAAAAAAGGGCATCCTGGTATCATCAGAGCGCAGGATCAGGTTCAGGGATTTATTCATGTCCGTGAGATTTAGTTTCACATCACCGGCAGCCTTACGAGCAGCTAAAGTGACCCGTATTCATCCCACACGCACAGGCCAGAGTAAACCGGGGCTTAGCTCGGATTAGATTACATCCTGTTCTTAACCGCTGATTTCAATACACACATACACATACGCACACTCACACACACGTTGGCAACGAGAGGAGAACACAATAGAGAGAAAGAGAGCGGCAACGTTTAAGCACCAGATAAATGTCTGCAATACAATAAAAGGAGGAGACGAGTCGCAACACTGAACCTCAACAAACGGAACTGTTTAAACCGAATCACGTTCAACAAAGTGTTTGTTTTTTTGTTTTTTTTTTAAATCTCATGAATTTCCCAAAGGTGTGGTATTGTTATTACAGATCTGTTAAAGTGTTCAAACTGAACTGTTCAGAACGTTTTCAGATTAATTCTTACCTTCAGCTTGTATGACGTGATTTAAGAGTCGTGTCAAGTTGGCACGATTCGAGTAACATCCGAACTAAATTCAATTCGATTCAATTGAGTTTTATTTGTATAGCGCTTTTAACAACGGACAAGTTTCAACTATGAAATTACATAAAGTGAATCCCATTCTGAGTCAAGTTTATATAAAAAACGAATTGAATTCACTCGAAATTAGTTCGGGGTTTACAGAAGTGAACCGAGTCAATTAAAAACTAGTTCGGGTTAACAGAACTGAAATGAATCAATTCTAAACTAACTCAGATGAACCGAATTGCAATGAGTCCATTTAAAACTAATTCAGATGAATAGAATTGAAATGAGTCGATCCTAAACTAGTTCAGATTTATAGAGGTGAACGGAGTCAATTGTAAACTGAATCGATTCAGATCTTAAGCATATTTACAGAAATGAATCAATTCTGAACTGATGATTCTTAAATGAATCAAGTAACATCTGAAATGAATCTTATTTATATATTATAACTGAATCAAGTCCAGAGTGGACTGAACCAAGTTTATAAATCGGACCCATGACAATTTTGGACCGAATCAGTTATATAGAAGTGAATCAGAAATTGTTCTGGGCTGAATCAAGTTGATCGAACTGAAATTAATACATTCTGATCCGACTCAAGTATGCAGCACCGAATCAAGTCGATTCTGATCTAGTTAAACGGAACTGAATCGAGTCAGATGTGAAGTCCCAAGTTGTGCAAAGTGAACTGAACTGAATTGAACAGAGTCAAGTCTGAACTGATTCAAATTGAACTGAATCCTGAGTCCAGTCCGTGTCAGGACCTGTCGCAAAAAAACAAGAGGAAAGGCGACAATTTGCTTCCTCACCCACAAAGTGTTCCTGGCCAGAGGAGGCAGGGAGGGACGGTCTGGCGTTTGATATTTTCAGCACTGGCCTTTTATATTTCCTCCCCACTTCCCCTGTTCGTGTCGAGCGTACACTCCGGTGGCAGAGGACCAAAGTCAGCCTTCGTCTTGCGGTGAAAAAGTTCACGACGCAGGTCGAGTTCGTGAAACTGCACTGTTTCTGGTCATGGAGCCTGAAATCAGAGTTCTACGGCTGACCACAAAAGTACATGTTAGCGTTTTAAAAATGCTAAAATGTGGCCAGTGTGGACATGGGAATGACGGAGACTCCCAGCAGATGACATACACTCACTGAGGCCTTGTTTTGAAGGGCATAAACCATCTGAGGTTACTCAACCAAACCCTTGAGGTCACAAGGTCAAAGGTCAGCAGTGGCTGAGAAGCCAGAGGACTACACAGGGAGTAGCGAAATGAGTAGATGATTAAATGTCAGTCTTAAAGACCATCACATAAGCACATGTTCATGTTCCTTTTTTATCCTTTTTCGGCTACTTTGTGAAGTGAGACTACGAAGAGTAAGTTTGGAACTAATCCAATGACAGCACCTCAGCGTAGCTAGCTGGTATAAACTAGCTAAGTATTTACATTAAGCTAGCATGAAACCCGCTCTTCGTATCGCTAGCTATGTATCGCATTTAATAGCAGGCTAGCTAGAGCTAATACTTAGCAAAGTTTCAAAGTCAATGACACACATGACACCTTGTAAACATTTGTCAAATGTTTATGTAGATTTATTTTATCCGACGGAATTTATCCGTCTAGCTCGGTGCTTCGGTTTCACAAAGCCTCGCCTCACAAAAAACTAATTATTTTCATCCCGTTTTTTTTGCATATTCCTCGAGGGCCTGCCGTTCCTGCCAAATCGAGCATCATGCAAAAGAGGCCTGGATGTGATTTTGATTATAAAAACAATTATTTTCGCCATCAGATAGCGCTGCAGAGGGACAGAGTGTTTGCGAGGCCATTATTCATTACTGCGTATTCAACCGAAGAGAGAGAGCGAGAGACAGAGAGAGAGAGAGAGAGAGAGAGAGAGAAAGAGAGAGAGCAAGAGAGAAAGAGAGAGAGAAAGAGAGAGAGAGCGAGAGGGAATAACATTAAAAAACGCCAAGCTATCTCCAACGCCAAGCATGCATAAATGTCAGGGGAAAATTGAACACACAGGGGTTTATGGGTATTTCAGCAAATAAATAGGAAAGAGGGATTAAAGAAAAGGGCTTAAAAAGTTTATCTGTGAAGGTGATCTTAGGAAAGGTTTTGCTAGCTAACTAGCCGTCATCTAGTTTAGCTGGTGTATCTTAGCACGTTAGCACTGTGCTGCATTTAGCTAGCTGGCTAGCATGGCTGATACTGCTGAACTATTGTATATTGTCATTAAAGTGTTTTACGCTAAACAGCATGTCGAGCCAAAGAGATAAAAAGAACAACTAGAACAAACAACACACAAATCAGGACGTGTGTTTTATGATAACAATCCGTTTTGTGCACGCGCACACACACACACACACACACACACACACACGACTGACAGTTTAATTTTATGTCATCTCTAAGCTGCCTCTCTGTATTATACTGAAATGACACAGCGATGACGCCAATGTGTCACACACACACACACACACACACACACACACACACACTCTCTCTCTCTCTCTCTCTTATATAATCATCACATGACAAGTTCTGTCAGTGGAAAGCTACTGCCTTTGTTTAGAAGTCACAGCGCTAAAGATGCTCTAGTGTTTCTCTGTGTGTGTGTGTGTGTGTGTGTGTGGGTGATTTGTGCCCACTACAAACTCGAACGCACGTCCACATCAGCATTCAACTGAAGTTGTCAGCGGTTAGTTCAGAGAGCTAATTTAGCAGACGCACAGCCCACATCAGGGCGTGCAGCATTTAGAGATGGTTACTCATCATTCCTACATTTCCCAGAAGTCCTTGCACCCACTTCCTGCCAACAAATCCTCACACAACAGGGTGTAATTACGGATGGGGTGGACGACCTGCTCTTGAACTGACGGCCTCTTGAACTCTTGTGCGATACACAAGGCTTCTGAAACAGTGATATTTTAACATGAGAAAAAATAAAATAAAAAACTAGATTGGAAATCCATTTCTAATGTATATCTCTAGGCTAAGACTGTTGCTATGGTAACATCCTATAGAGCGATATCTGGCTCTATTCTTGAAGTTTTCTTGATGATGAATTCTCGGTCCTTTTAATGTAAATAAAACTGCTTATTTAATTTCAGTAACAAAAAAAAAAGATCAGCTGTTATTTATACTTGTTGTCATGGTTACACTCGAACAGCGTAACGAATGGTGTGTTCGAAGCCCACAGAGCTTAGCGGTTGAACAGATAGCGCTCGAAGTGTAATCACAGTGTCATTTCAATCAAACCGAGTCTTATCTTCGGAATTTATCTGCATATCTGAGTGAAATGTTGATATTCTTGATTGTTCTGTCGTGTTTCTTCGGTCATCGTGCCTTCACGTTGTCTGTAATAATAAACTTTATGGCTGTGTGATAGCTTGCTAAACTGTTAGCCGCGGTCGTTAGCCGGCTTGTGCCGGTCACATTTGATGTTTATTTCATATTCAACGCACGCATAGTACGGAGAAGAGCCAGATTTTTATTTAACTGGATCAACATTAGCACCGTCCTGATATTAAAAAACCAACAAAACAAAACAAAACCCAACAGAAATCTGCCAGCCAATCAGGAAGGAGTATTTTCTGTTGCTGTGTGTAATCTGGATTTAAACTCCTAATGATCCTGAGGTAAATTATATTTAACAAAATAACAAAGGATCTGAAATATGTACCGTCCAGGTGCAGATGTACATGTGTGTGTGTGTGTGTGTGTGTGTGTGTGTGTGTGTCTAAGAAACACACATTCTGAACACCCTGACC
>NC_030437.2:17791296-17916296 GCF_001660625.3 Ictalurus punctatus | reverse complement strand
TTGGAGCTCTCCCACCTGCTGTATATAAACAGCATGGATGATACCATCCTAAATTTCGACTCCTGTGCCGGAAGACGTGGTAAACACGCTCGCCGGATGGGACCGGTATTCCTCGAACGCACCGTGCGTGACCCGAACTCCGCTCTCTTGTTCGAAGATCAAACCTGACATTAATCCATACGTACAGATGGCAACGTTTATGTCCTGCCTCAGATGGCGTAACTTCTAATTTGAGTCGAAGCCTATAATTAAGAGACTTGAAAAAGGAAAAATGAAAAAGGAAGCTTGGGGATTTACTTGAAACGCGACTCCGTTTACGGTAGCGAGACGTCTGACTTACGTGGTCTCTAAGCGAGCATCCCGCTCGTCTCTGAACGCGGAAACGCTCGCCCGGCTCGGACGACCGGACGCGTCGGGGGAGGGCGAGAGAGCCCCGAGCACAATGCGGAATCAGTGAGACCAACGCTCGTCCGCTGCAGACGTCTGAATGATGGTGCATTGTGCTCGAATGTTGCCAGATCTGCGGGTTTGGAGAGGAAAACAATCCATTGTCGACTTTCGAACGGCTCGTGACCACTGAAACGAGACTCGATTCCCCCGACTGCGGTTCACAGAACGAGCTGTTTATGGTCTGTACTGTAGATGGAAAGTACAGATCTGTCACTCAGTCAGACTGTTGTGTTTGGAACGGATGAGTTGCAGGGACGATCGAGCTAATGGGCACAACCTGCTCAGATTTATACGCTCTTTAAACAATCAGAAAACATGCACTTCATCTCAAAAGACTGTTTTATTTTTATTTTTTATAAAGAAAGCCGATTCGATTCATTCCAACTTCTTTCGACGACTCTTTCGGGTCTGTTTTTAATTCGGTTACAACGGTTTCCTACATTACCCACAATGCTGTTCTACCTGCTCATGGTAGTGGTGGTGCAGTTGGATTTTTACCCCTAGCATCATCTCTATCGATCTTCTTATATTTAAACGCCAGTGTAACTGTAACAGCGCTGACAAACGAAAACAGCGTCACCGCGTGACATCATCACGGCCCACGATGTCTAAATTCTCACAGCAAAAATAACCAGTAACAAATTAGCACCAGAATCGCTAAAGAATGATCCCAAACCGTTCGATATCATCGTATTTAACGTGCTTGAGCGTGGAGTCTTCCTATAAAAAATAATAAGGAATATTACCTTTTAAGACTCATCTAAGGCACGCAGCTGGAGATTTAAAGTGTGATCACTTTACCTCTGAGAGTAAACTGAGGTATCCTGAGTATCATCAGTGTTACTCACAGCAACAGCTGGCTGATTGGAAAGTGCATTTCCTGTTTATATCAATCTTTACATAGTGTTAGATGATTTTTGCATGATCTGGACTGTATAATTATTATTATTATTATTATTATTATTATTATTTGTGCATGCTGTTCTTAAGATTTCAACACCTTCGATTATATGTATAACATGAACCCGAGCTGCGTTCAAGTGAATCCGAATGCATGGGGGGTGACGGGGGGGAGGGAAGGAAGGCCGAAAGTTTGTGCACCCCATGCTGTGTAGGTTGTTCAAGTGAGTGACACAACAAGTGGATGCTGCTCACCTGAGTCGGGGAGTCCTTAAGGCGCGCGCGGTGCATATTAAAGAAAAAGAAAAAGAACAAGAAAAAGAAAAGGCGGACTGGACACCAAATAAATTGACAGTACAAGAGCGCGTGGACATGTGCACGAGTTTCAAAGTAATCATGCGTGACATTACGTGACACTGCATGATGTGTACCGGGTATTGAAATCCATCGAGTCTCGTGCAGGAGTGGAGTTAAAGGGAAGTAAAGACAGACAGAGAGAGAGGGAGAGAGGGAGAGAGAGAGAGAGATCCCCGGTACTCACCCGTGGTGAAGTGGCCGATCGCGGACGCCGTGGAGGAGAAGAAGGACGAGAAGAAGACGAGCAGCACGGAATCCATGAGGAGATGAAGAACGAACGGCGGAGCGCGCGTGCCAATGTCCTGCAAAACAAACTAAAACCAAAACAAACAAACAAACAAACAAAAAAGTCTTCTGCTCGTGCTGCAGCGCGCGGAACCGCAAACCTTCCCGTGTGGCGAAACGGCGGCGCGCGCACAACGCAGTGCGCTCCAGAGCCCCGGACGGAGTGAGTGAGTGAGTGAGTGTGTGTGACAGAGAGAGAGAGAGAGAGAGAGAGAGAGAGAGAGGCGCGCGCTTCTGCTGCTGCTTGTGCTGCTGCTCGTGCTGCTGTTCACACACACACACACACACACACACACAGAGGAGGGAGGAGAAGAAAAAGAAAGAAGGGGAAAAAACTGAGCGAGGATCCGATTACCAAATCACGTGACAGGAAACCCCAGGGAGGGCGGGCAGGCGAGCGGAGGATTCACATCGCATATACCTGCACCGAACACGCGCTCGTGCGCACCGGGCCAAGATTCCTTTTTGATTTTAAAGTTAATCGTTTTAGTGAACAACAAAGAGGAACAGAGTCTGAGGAAAGAGTCTGCAAACTTTTGAATCGCATAATATGATATATATATATTTTATTAAATCCATATTATTAGGTTATTATCATAACAATCCATAAACTCCTGGTACGGTTCTAATATCACCTGAGTACACCTGTGCACACGTGACTGAGCATCAGGTTCTGTTCTAAAGCTGTTGTAAACGTATACAACTCATTCATAACTGTATTGATACAGTGAACTCCATAATGATTGGCATGCCATGATATGATATGACCTCTCAAACTCTCAGGCACTCACTTATAAGCGCTTTAACCTGGGAAGCATGATGGCGGATCTGGAGTCTATCTCAGGAACACTGGGCATCATGAGGCAGGAATACAACCTGGACGGGTCACTGGTCCATCACAGGGCACCATGTGCACACACACACACACACACACACATTCACAGTTCCCTAGAGTCAATCTATTTTAGTCAGTTCGCCTACTGCCATGTTCTCTGGAGGTGGGAGGAAACCGGGGGAACCCGTAGGAAACTCACACGGACGCTCGGAGAACATGTGGAACTCCATGTGGACGGTAACCCGAACTCAGGATCGAGCCCGGGATCCTGGAGCTGTGAGGTGGCAATGCTAATGCAAGTATTAATTAGACCCTACTATTAACTGTTGACACAGAATATTTTAAATGGTTTGTCATCTAGGGAAAAAAAAGATCTGATAATCCATACACTTACACTCGGAAATGTCAAGTCCATGGGACTTCATGGGAATGACGCCATTTTCAACCTTCATGCATTTGACTGAGTTTTGTTTTATCTAACGGTAGTTCCTAGTAGGTCGGGGGTTCGATTCTCACCGTGGCCCTGTGTGTGTGGAGTTTACATGTTCTCCCCGTGCTGCGGGGGTTTCCTCCGGGTACTCCGGTTTCCTCCCCCAGTCCAAAGACATGCATGGTAGGCTGACTGGCGTGTCTAAAGTGTCCGTAGTGTATGAATGGGTGTGTGAGTGTGTATGTGATTGTGCCCTGCGATGGATTGGCACCCTGTCCAGGGTGTACCCCGCCTTGTGCCCAATGTTTCCTGGGATTGGCACCAGGTTCCACGTGACTCTGAAAAGGATAAAGCGGTATAGAAGATGGATGGATGGCTGATTGGATAGTTCCTAGTAGTTCCCAGTCCTAATGACATCTATAATTCCTAGTTCTAGACATCATCTACCAGTAATTCCCAGATTATGGTACACCTGTAGATCTTCTATCTTCTCTATCTTCTATCTTCTAACAGAAATTTCCAGTCCCAGATACACATATACTGTAGTTCCTAGTTCCAGATGCCATCAACTCAAAATTAAATTGTTGACCGAATATGCCCAAAGGTCCTAGGTCCAGATAGCGTCTAATTCCATGTTCAAATTTTGTTAGTAACAAGCTAGCCAGCTAACTGTGAAGAGTGATGTATATTTCCTCGTAGATACGGTAAACTGTATAGTCAGTGTTATAGATTTATCAGGGGAATACATGCATGTCTGTATGATGATTACTCTAAAGCAGATACTTGTATAAACAGCGTAACTCATTTAAAGGTCAGAAGTGTTACTGTGCTGATTTGAAGTCACTTGGTGAACTTGGTAGAAGACCATCCGGAGTTTTTCCGAGTAGCTTTGTTTCCTGGTCAGAAGTCAGGAATGATGAGATAAGACCTGCAGCATTAGCTTCAATCAAATCTCTTCCTCATCCACCACCATGAGGGCATTTTCACAGCCAGAAATTAAAAAAAAAAAAAAAAAAAAAAAAAAAAAAAAAAAAAAAATCTGGAAAATATTGAACATGTGTCAGGAATTGGACCTATCGTCTTGCAGAGGGATGCAAAGGAATTTCAGAATTGCACATTTCATCGATTCTGCTTCATCGAGGTAAAATTTTAGAAGGATATGTCGTTTCCTCCGTAACGCCACACTGTTTGGAAGAGCTGCAGGAAAGAGGCTACAAACCACAGCTCATGAACGTCACCAGGTGACTTGGGAATGACAGCGGGAATCATGGCTTGCGGATATGAGCGCTGCATTCAAGGAAAAGCCCCGAAGCACACCGGAAAATCCCGAGGGGAATCGTCCATGTCACAGGGCTGTTTTACAGCTGGTGGTCCAGAAGTTAACGTGAAGATAAATTCTACTGTACACTTCGACATACATGAAAAACGTACACAAGTTTCACTAAACCAATATATACATATATATCCAATAACTCATAACGCTGTGCTGCTTGTACTAATATATTAACATACTCTTAAACTCTTAAATATAACATGTTACTTAGCACAATTTTCATATACATTACTTGTACAGACAGTTTTAGAACTTATCCAATTATTATAATAATAATTATTATTATTAGTATTATTATTATTATTATTATTAGAAGCTATAGTGAAATTTGCTAATCAAAACTTTCTTTTTCAAAACAACTGTTACTAAGGTACGTTATTAATCTGTACAACTCCAAAATAATCAACTTCAGTATTGAAGCTCATGCTAATACTCTTACACATGTACTCATGCTAATATGCTAATCAGCAATCGTTGTAATTGTACAGTGTATATCCCTTTAAATTAAAAAAAAAAAATCAATAAACTTATACCAGATTATAGAAACTTAATATACTAATCATATAGGCTGCTAATACAGCGCTACCGGTGAGGAAACTGAAAACCTTAAAAGTGCGACATCATGTACAATCACATCACATGTTTTTTAACCAAATCGGACACTTGTTAAGCGTTGAACGAAATGGAGATGTCGAAAAGTTATACACCTTTGCGACACATATTTTGAAAAAAAAAATATATATATATATATATTTATATATGATTTCATTTGATTCAACTAGTATAACTGATCAACATACAGTATACAAAGCCATATATATATTCAAAATATGTGTCACAAAGGTGTATAACTTTTCGACATCTCCATATATATATATATATAAAACAATCAATAGACACTAATAAACATATAATAATCAATAAATTGTTCTCATTAACATAATTTTAAAAAAAGCTAATAATCAATGTATATTTATTGACAATTTATTTACAAGGGTGAGTTGAACAAAAACCTTCATTTGTTTTCTCTTTGCATTGTTTATTGCGAATAGGTGTCACAAAACTGTATGATTATTTTGGTAAAAACTCTTTGTAACTATATATATATATATATATATATATATATATATATATATATATATATGTGTGTGTATATATATATATATATATATATATATATATATATATATATATATATATATATTCAAGTTCCTTTTAAAGTCAAGGAGGTGAGTCGAGAGGATGATGAACACACCCTGAACAGGGTAAGAGAGCTGTACACTTAGACAAGGCAGGTGTGTACTATAGTTTATATTGGAGCTTTTTGAGCCTTTTATTTAATAACATAAAATTATTTAGTATCAGGGAAGAGGGAAGACTGTCTCCCTCTGCTGGTGGGGCTGAACCAGGCCGTCTCACACACACTTCCACACGCCCTGGCTGTAAATAACAGCAGGCCTGCGTCTTCGGTGACCTCACCGGCCTTGGGAATGAAAATGAAATCAGCCTGAAACCCTGAAAAGCACTGCTAGATCGCTTAGTGTAAAATAACACACTCTTGCCCATTGCCATTTTAAGGTCTGAAAGGATTTCAGTTTAGAGGGCGGGTGGGGGTAAAAAAAATAAAATAAAATAAAGAGTGACCATGAGCTCATGAATCATTCGTAGCATGGTCAGACGGTCTTCGGTGCATAAAAACCTCATTTTCACCACCATCATCCCAAGCAACCCGAGTTCTGGCTCGTCTGAGAGGTTTTCCACTCGTGACGTACAGTATGACCGTAAATGGGGGGGAAAAACAAATAAAATGCAAAAAAGTTCCGAATGTATAATATTTACGCAGGTTGCTAGGTCAGATTTGATGCACACAAGTGTTTTGGTTTTTTTTCAAAAATAATTTCAAAAAAAGGGGGACAGGAATTCATACAAAACAGAGGCATGCAGGTAATCACGCACTGGTCTGGTCTGGACTTGTTCCTCGAGTTCAATTCTTCATGGCTGACTGCACTCACGAGATCTCTGACCTCTGATCCTCTACTCACCTTGTCTCCTGTAATGCACACCGTATAATTAGCCTGAACAAAAGTGTATACATGAGTATTATCATGTCATTCTAAATGATACCGTTCGCTCCGAACATACTCACTGTTAGTCAAAACCTCAATTCAACTCTTTGGATTTCAAACACAGCTTAATCCTTACAGCGCTGAGGAATAAATAGAGTATACATACCCAGTGTTACTTTCCCGATGTCTTTCTGGTGTTTTTTTCCGATGTACTATCTACAGGGCTTCCTGATGGTTTCCTTGTGCTGTATATTCCTAGAATATTTCTAGCATTTCTCTAGAAATTTCTTCTTGCTGTATCCTTGGTGCATCCTGGTGTATTTCTGGTTCCTTATAAAAAATACTTTCCAGGTGTTTTTCTGATGAATCCGTTGGTTTTCCTGGTGTCTTTCTAATATTTTCCTTGTGTTTTTCCCCCTGGTGCATTTTTGGGTCTTCCTAGTGTTTTCCTCATATGTTCTGGTGTCTCTCTAGAATTTTCCTAATGTTTTCACTGGCATATCATTGAGGATTCCTGGTGTTTTCTACTGGTGTATATTCTTGTTTTCCTGCGATTTTTTTTCTGGCGCCTCATAAAAATACTTTCCTGGTGTCTTCCTGGTGTTTTTGTGTTAATCTGTGGGTCTTCCTATGGTTTTCCTCATGTATTCCTGGTCTCTTTCAAGCATTTTCCTAGTGTTTTTACTGGTATATCCTTCAGGTATTTCCTGATGTCTTCTTATTGTTTTTCTGAAGTATCCATGGATCTTCCTAGTGTTTTCTTGATAGTTCCCTGGTGTCAAATACTTTAATGGTGTATTTCAGGTATTTTCCTAGTGCTTTCCATGTGTATACTTTGGTCTTCCTGGTGTTTTCCTTGTGCATGTATGTTCCTGGTGTCTTCCTAGAGTTTTCCCAGAGTAATCTTTCAAGTAAAAACCTCCTTTTTTCCTGGTTTATTTTTGGATCTTCTTTGAGAGTTCCTATAGTCTCTTATTAGCATCCTCCCAGTGTATTTTTAATTGGTGTGTACTTGGGACATCGTGGTGTTTTACAAATACTTTGATGGTGTCATTTCCTAGTGTTTTCTGGTGTCTCCCTGCTGTATCTTTGTAGTGTTCTCCTTGTTTCTCTTTCTATTATGTTCCTAGCGTTTTTTCCCCTGGTGTATCCTTGGCTCTTCCTGGTATTTTCTTTGTGCTTTACAAACTATTTTCACAGTGTCTTTCGGGTATTTCAAGGCCTACTGTATCCTTGTGTCTTCCTGATGTTTTCCTTAGATGTTCTTGGTGTACATCTGGTCTATCCTTGTGTCTTTGCAGTGTTTTCCTAGTTACTTTCTGGTGACTTCCTAGTGCTTTCCTGGTGTATCCTTGTGTCTTCCCATTGTCTTCCTGGCTTCTCCTTGTGCTTTCCTGGTATTTCATACAGAAACTTTCCTGATGTTTTCCTGATGTCTTTCCGGTTGATTCTTTCTCGTGTCTCCCTGGTGCTTTCTGTAGCTCTGTACTCCTAATCATAGTTTTCCGCTTTCTAATATTGACTCCCTCCTGGATACATCGTAATTTTAGTGTCTCAAATTGTGTAATTTGTGTATTCATAGTGTGAGTATGAGTTGCTCTACATACAAAAAATTTAAAAATTAAAATAAATAAAAGATAGGTAGAGCTAACGCTTAAATTTGAAATTGTTTTAGGTTGACTTCCTTCATTTTGCCCTGACGCTAGGAGGCTACCAATAATGCTAACAGGTAAGGGATGATAATAGCTACCAGTTTAACAGTGTGTGAAATGGAAAACAGTTCATTTTATGAAAAAAAAATAATAAACTGGAGAAATGAGCCACCTCTCTCTCTCTCTCTCTCTCTCTCTCTCTCTCTCATATCACTATCAATCATATTGTTAAAATATTATATAGTTGATACAAGGATTCATTACTAAGCAATTAAACTTAATTATAATCATTTTCATTATTTAATTATAATATAATTATTTAATTACGTTAAACGGTATTATTCAAAAGCATAAACAGGCCCAGTCTAGTCTACACTATTAGTTCTGATAAACCAGTCACACCTTTAAATACAGTTTAACCAGTATCCAAACCCCAGTACCTGGGAAACACACCACAATCATTAACAGTGACAACATAATGGAACATGATTTTAAAAAAAAAAACCCGCTAGTCAACTTTGTTTGAGAGATTCTCCAGAGTCTGAGCATTTAATGTTTATTTGAGAATATTCTCTAATGATAGCTGGGTAGTTTTGTTTGCCAATGCTCTCTAAAGTTACCTAATTTTGTTTAAGAATATTCTCTAAAGTTTGTTTTGTTTGGGAATTCTATGTTCGCTAGTCTGTTTTGTTTGAATATATTCTCTAATGTTAGCTAGCTATGTTTGGTGATACTCTCTACTGTTAGCTAGCTACGTTTTGGGATACTCTCTAATGTTAGCTAGCTACGTTTGGTGATACTCTCTAATGTTAGCTGGCTACGTTTCGTGATACTCTCTAATGTTAGCTAGCTACGTTTGGTGATACTCTCTAATGTTAGCTAGCTACGTTCGTGATACTCTCTAATGTTAGCTAGCTACGTTTCGTGATACTCTCTAATGTTAGCTAGCTACGTTTGGTGATACTCTCTAAAGTTAGCTGGCTACGTTTGTTGATACTCTCTATTGTTAGCTGGCTACATTTGATGAAACTCTCTAATGTTAGCTAGGTACATTTGATGATAATCTCTAATGTTAGCTGGCTACGTTTGGTGACACTCTCTAAAGTTAGCTAGCTACGTTTGGTGATACTCTCTAATGTTAGCTAGGTTGTTTTGTTTAAGTATATTCTCTAATGTTAATTAGGTAGTTTTGCTTGGTGATATTTTCGAAAGCTAGCTAGTTTGGTTTGAGAATTAAATATTTGTTAAATAGTTTGAGAACATCTATAATGTTAGTTTGGTAGTTTTGTTTAAATGCTGTATAACCTTAACTAGCTTTGAGATTTTAATGGTAGATGACTTGTTTTATTCGAGTATATCTTTAATGTTGGTTAGGCAGTTTTGTTTGGTATTTTCTAAAATAGCTAGCTTTGTTTGAGAATGTAACATTTGCTAAATTGTTTTGTTTGAGTACATATCTAATGTTAGCTATCTAGCTGTGTATGATATTCTCTCAAGTTTTATTTGAGAGTCACATAATTTTATGTCTCACACTCACACACACACACACACACCAAAACGTGAACTAGAGTGTGGTTATCATCTTGTCCACTCCTGTCTGTGAATCATCTGTGTGTTCTTATTTTCAAACCTGTTTTTCTCTCAGTGGACTATCTATCGCTCTCTCTCTCTCTCTCTCTCTCTCTCTCTCTCTCTCTCTCTCTCTCTCTCTGTCTAATTTCCTCCCTCTGGTTCTGAACACACACATATCTTTCTCACCACCTTGAGGCCATCAGAACTTCTACAACAATCAAAGCTGAAGAGATAAAAGTGAACATCCAAACCATCCCACCTGTGCAGACCACCAGAAACACACGCACACACACACACACACACACACACACACACACACTGATCCCCTTGTGTTTCCAGCAGCCTGTAATTACAGTGTGAGTGCCGTGTCACCCAGCCAAGTGTGTGTTATTAGCTGCTCTTATCTTCTTGCAGGCGAGGCTCAGATCACCTGCAGCAATCGTTCACACCTGCAACTGCGCCCTTTATCTTCATCCTCTTCTTTTTCTTCTTTCTCGGCAGAGGAGCGTGTGGGAGGAAGAGCACGTTTACACCCGAGGCACCAGTTTACACCTGAGACACAATGTTATTTCATGTACAGATTAATTCCGTTCGCTGCCGTGTAATTCAACAAGGATGCTTTATTTTATTGCAGCCTTTTACACACAATTCTGAAAATGCTTTTTAACATGATCTTCACTTAGTTTAGATCTTCGCTCTGAACCTGAGCAGGGGTTTTTTTTTAAGTAAAAAAAAAAAAACTAAGCATAAATATCACAAAAATAGTGATGTAAAGCAAGGGTTCTCAAACTTTTTGCAGGCAGGGACCACCTTTTTAAAAAAAAAAAAAAAAAAATTGAAATCCACATTTTATACACTTTTAAATGTGTACAATAATATTTCGGTCTAAGCATTGGAGGCATGTTGGTTTTAAACCTTCCCACTCCCAGAACACATTTCTATTAAAGTTCAAATTAACGTTAATTATACTTGACTTAGTTCCAGTAAATATGAAAGCTCGTCAGATGAAGATGAAAAGGAATAAGGGAAGCAAGTTTCACCAGAACCACCTTTCACGGGGAAGGTAGCTGTTGTGCTATAAAGTGGGTGTGACTTCTACAGGATCTATTTCCGCTAGCGGAGCAAAAATAAGACAGAACGTTTGGCCATATTTGTGTCCGAAATGTCAGTTATTAATATTCATTTCTTGTTTATAGAACTGTTGTATAAAAGCAATATCACACTCTCAATCATGCGGTTATACTGAGTGTTGGGACGGTTGCGATTAGCTACAGCACTCGCCCAGAGCCTTGCTGATATTCTGAATAACTGCACTCTATGAGAATTCAGTAATAATTATAACAACTTTAACAATGATGGGGTTTGAGTTTTCCACAACTTTAAGAAAATCCATCCATCAATCCATCCATTTTCCATACCGCTTATCCTACACAGGCTCATGGAGAACCTGGCGTCTATCCCAGGGATTTCGGGTGACAAGGCAGGGGACACCCTGGACGGTGTGCCAAACCATTGCAGGGCACAATCACACACACACTCACACACCCATTCACACACTATGGACAATTTAGACATGCCAGTCAGCCTACAACACGTGTTTGGACTGGGGGAGGAAACCGGAGTACGGGGAGAACATGCACACTCTGCACAAACAGGGTGGAGGCGGGAATTGATCCCCCAACCCTGGTGGTGCAAGTCACCCTGCCCTTTAAAAACCACAGACTCCTTGGCTACACTTCAAGGACCCCTGGGGATCACCAGACACCAGACTCCATTATTGGGCTGGTTGTTCACTAATCGTAGGGTCGGCGGTTCGATTCCCGGCCCACGTGACACCACATACCGAAGTGTCCTTGGGCAAGACACTGAATCGCAAGTTGCTCCCGATGGCAAGTTAGCGCCTTGTGTGGCAGTTCTGCTACCACTGGAGTGTGAGTGTGAGTGTGAATGGATGAATGAGATCCAGTGTAAAGCGCTTTGTAGAACCGCTAAGGTTAAAAAAGTGCTATATAAGTGCAGACCATTTACCATTTTGAGGACTATGGATGTAAAAGACTACATATGGTAATAAACTGATGGATGATATCAGTACCTGGTTGTTTTAGAGTTTACATTTTTGCATGAAGCAACAGCATCAGGGTTACTAGGTCTGCTTTACCAAATAAGCTTAAATGACCACACAAACCTCTCAAAACACTAAAACTCTAAATTGTCCTGCTGGCAAACCCTACAGCTGGGCTCTAGATTAGATCGTAAATGATCTCGTACAAAATTGGTTGTAAATAAGGAATAACGTACAGACACTTCTAATAGAACCTACATAGCTAACTTTGTTTGAGGAAAGTGTCTTGTTGACATTGGGGAATGCACTCAAATGACAGCTAGTTTTCTTTGGGATATTTTGTGCTAACTAGTCAGTTTAGTGTAGGAATGTTAGCTAATGTGAGCTAGTCTTGTTTTGATATTTTTGTTAGCTACCTAGTTTTGTTTAGGAAATATTCTCAATTATTAGATAGCTTTGATTGAGATATTTTGTGTTAGCTAACTAGTTTTGTACGGGGGATATTTTCTAATGTTAGCTATTGTTTGGGATATTCAATGTTAGCAAGCTAGTTTTGTCTAGGGAATATTGTCTAATATTAGCTAGTTTTGTTTGGGATCTTTGGTGTTAGCTAGCTAGTTTTGTCTAGGGAATATTATCTAATATTAGCTAGTTTTCTTTGGGATATTCCTTGTTAGCTAGCTAGTTTTGTCTGAAGAATATTATCTAATATTAGCTAGATTTGTTTGGGATATTCAATGTTAGCAAGCTAGTTTTGTCTAGGGAATATTATCTAATATTAGCTAGTTTTGTTTGGGATCTTTGGTGTTAGCTAGCTAGTTTTGTCTGGAGAATATTATCTAATATTAGCTAGTTTTGTTTGGGATATTCCTTGTTAGCTAGCTAGTTTTGTCTGAAGAATATTATCTAATATTAGCTAGATATATTTGGGATATTCCTTGTTAGCTAGCTAGTTTTGTCTAGGGAATATTATCTAATATTAGCTAGTTTTGTTTGGGATATTTGGTGTTATCTAGCTAGTTTTGTCTGAAGAATATTATCTAGTGCGGGATAGATTTGGTCGGGTTATTTGGCGTTAGCTAGCCAGTTTTGTCTAGGGAATGTTCTAAAATGGTATTTACTTCTGTTTAGGATTTTTTGAAATCTAGTAACTAATTAACTAGTTTCTAACTAACTAGTTTTGTTCAAGGGCTTTTTTTAATTTATTTATTTTTGTGACAGTTTCCCAATTTACAGCATGTTCATGTATGTAATCCTCTCTAATGCTAGCTTTGTTTTGTTTTGTATTATTTGGATGCACATTTTCATAATACTACTTTAAGATGATGTTTTATGTTTCCAGCTTATGCAGTCTCATCTAAAGCATAGCCTTCAGTCAGTAAAAGTTTTACAATTGGTTATGACTTCTAACAAATTCAATAATTTATGGTGTAGAGATAGTGATGTGAGCGTGGGACGACTACATTGCCTGTAGCTGTGTGTGTGTCCTGGTGGCCTTGGCAGTGTTCCTAAATTCAAAGAAACAGGTCTGTGATATGATAAATGCTTCAGGCCAAAAACTCATTAAGGTTCCCGTTTGAAGCCTGTGTAGACAGCCGCTGGTCCACCCAGCACAAAATTCCTCTCATTCTCTCCTGAACACGACACAAAACAAAGTGTTGTTTTAACAATGTGGGGTTTGTGTGGGAGTGTGAGCGCATGTAGGTGTGTGTGTTTTAAATATGCGACCTTAGGTCGAGTGTTAAGGTTGTTAGAAGTTAGCTAAATGTGTTAGCAAAAATAATTATGAATTTGCTAGTAAATTGTGAGTAAAAATCAACACAGTTTATTGGCTAACATTTCTAATTTTCTTTAGTTATATTAGTTCCAGGAAGTGTAAATACATTGCTAGCTACGATTATCTTTTCAATGGTTAGTGAAATCATCGCTGTTGTCACTGCAATTATTGTAATTTTATTTTTTTTAAAATAGTAAATCACATTCCAAACAGTGCTTGTTCAGTGCAAACTCGTAAATTTTGTTGTTTTGTTTGTGGGATTTCAAATATTTGACCCCTAAAAATAGTTAGTAAACTTGTTAGCAAGGAAAAAAAGTAGTTTTTCCAGTTACAGTTGAAACAAAAGGAAATCAAATGATTTTGCAGATACTAAGAATAAATTTGCTAGAAAATTGTGAGTAAAAATCAACAAATCATCAATTATAATTTCAAATATTAGCGAAATCATGTTGTCCTTGTCATTATTGTAAAGTTATTTATCTTACATTAAACTACATTAGAAAAGTTGTTTAGCTCAAACTTGAAAATTTGTAGTTGATTTTTTTGTGGGGTTTTTATTTGGTGTGTGCTAATTGTGAGACGAGTTCAGTTGGGCACCATTTCCGAAATGGTTGCTTAGATTGCTAGTTAGAAAAACATTGTTGTAAACCCTAACATTATTTGTGAACAAAATTGGAATTACATTACATTGTTTTGCTAATACGAAGTTTTAAATGCACAACTGCTCCAAAGTCAAATACCGTTCCACTGTAGCTGCTAGCTACAGCTAGCATAGTTAGCAAAATTCCAAAAGGAGCTGCTAAATGTGTAAGCTACAGTTTGGCAAGTACTTCCAGTACTTTTAGTGCAAAGCGGAAGAAAATCAAATATAAATGATTTTGTTTCAGTTGTCTTTGTTGTTAATATTATGTGTATAGCTGCTTCAGCAATGCTTTGTTTGCACATTTTCAAAGCAAGCTTCTAAACTGATGTTTATCCACAAAGCTGGGTGGAAGAAAAATTCTTTCATTTAGGTCCTAACTTGACTCGACAGACTAGATGTTTGGATTGACTAATTAATGATTGATGACTTTAGATGAAACAAACCGCGGAGCCTGAAAAAAAAACAACAAACTCTTATGTTTGACATTATGAAACAAAAATAAACAGCCGGAGGAAGTACAGTCACCGTTCTTTTATGAATAAAGGATTGACAGCTTTGGATTCCACGCAGCGTATTATAATTGTTTCTTCGTGAGAACAAACACACAAAGCTGCAGTTTGGACTGCAGTCATCAGATTAGCAATTTAGCTAATCTTGGATAAATAATTCTCTTAACTTTAACATTCACTTTGATCTTTTATACAAGAAATAGAAATGGCTACACATAATGCTAACCAGCTGGCTAACAACCGCTGACAGGATTTCCTAGAGGATTTTAAAGTTATATTCTAATGTGCAAAATCCTCATTAGTAAAGCTAGCCAACTTGCTAGGTCATGTTAACGTGACAGAATTTCTGACAGGATCCCCCCCTCCCTCCAATTTGGTTATGATAAGTCAGCTAACTAATGAAAGCTAACTTGACATTCAAGAAAGGATTTTAAGCCATATTCATAAAATTTTACTCAATGCTAGCTAGCTTGCTAATGTAAGCTGAGGATTTGTAAGGGGAGTTATTAACCATATTGCTTGTTCTTCATCAACTGGCTAACATGAGCTAACCTGACAAGATTTCTGGGTGTTAAATGCTGGTGCTAACAGTCTAGATAGCACGAGATAAGCTGACAATTTCTAAGATGATTTTTAAATCATATTCATAAATGTGCAAAAAGACCTTCATTAGTAAGGCTAGCCAGCTGGCTAACCTGGGCTAAACGGACAGGATTCACGTTCATAAAAGTTCAATGCTAATTATAGCCAGTTAGCTGGCAAAAGCTAATTTGACAGAATTCCTTAATGGATGATTTTTAAAGCCACATTTGTAAATATTCACTGTTAACTAGCTAGCTAGTTGGCCCTAACCTGTCAGGATTACCTTCCAGGATTACCCCTAAATAATTTTCATAATTGCTCACTGGTAACTTGAGTTATCTAGCTAACATGTGGTAACCTGATAGGATTTTGTGTTATACTCATAAAAGTTCACTGATAATTCTAGACAGTTAGCTAGCATAAGATATTTTCACAGGATTACATTTGTAAACATTAAGTGCTTGTATTAAATAACTGGCCTACATGAGCTGCTCACTCTAGCTAGCTAGCTAACCTGGCCAGAGATTTTTAAGTAATATTCATAATTCATTATCATAAGCTAATTTGACAGGATTGCTTTTTATTATTATTATTATTATTATTATTATTATTATTATTATTATTATTATTATTATTATGCAAACAAAGATAGTGACACTATTTACATGTGACAAATACAAAATAACCAAGGCAAACAAACAGCTGATATCCAGCTATTCTGATAACTCCCATGTGTGTGTGTGTGTGTGTGTGTGTGTGTGTGTGTGTGTGTGTGTGTGTGTGTGTGTGTGTATGTGTATCTGGGGTGGGAGTGGAAGCATATAAACAAAAGAACAACTAGAAATGTATAACAGCCATAGCAATAGTAAAAACAAATAATAATGACAATAATAATGGCAATAATAATAATAATAATAATAATAATAATAATCATAATCATAATAAACAATTCATCAGGAATGGGGGGTTGGAGGGTGAGGAAGTGGACAAATAATAATAGTAGAAGTAGTATTAGTAATAATAATAGTAGTAGAAGTAGTAATAATAATAATAATAATAATAATAATAATTCTATATTATTAATAAGACTGCCTCTGATCTCTCCGTGATCACGGCATAAGTTAGTCCCTCGCCCATGTCACGCCACAACGAGCCAACAAGGAGAGATGCTGTGAGGCACAGGGCCCAAGGCCCATCCCCCATCCCCACCACAGACCGCCACACACATTCCATGCTTACCCTGTTTTTTGTTTGTTTGTTTGTTTGATTGGGGGTTTGTTTTGGACGGGATTTCTTAATGGATTTGTTTGCAGCTCATTATAGGTAGCTGGTTAACACAAGCTAACCTGACAGGATTTCTCTGAGGATTTTTAAGGCGTAATACTTATTGCTAATGCTAACCAGAGCGTAAAATGTCTCTTTTAACACTTTTCTTGTCATATATAAATCTGGTCCTGAGAGCTTTCAGATGTCGTGTCTCTCTCCATCTCTCTTTTTCCCCTCTCTGTCGTTTTGTTCCTTTAAATAAAAAGTCATCTCCGCCAAACACTCCCTGACGAATGTCCTTACATCACAACTGCAGTAAAACCACAAGAGGCTAAATAAACCACAGGAAGATCGACAGCCTGATATAGACAGAGAGAGAGAGATAGAGAGAGAGAGAGAGAGAGAGAGAGAGGGAGAGAGAGAGAGAGAGAAAGTAAACCTGCTGGATTTAACATCATTTAGCATGTTCCCATGTTTACAGCTGCAGTAATGGTGCGGAAAGTGTGAGCGAGCTGCTCTCTCTCTCTCTCTTGCAGAAGAACCACTAAGATCTGGATCGGTTGAGTGATGAATGTGTATGCAAGTTGAGCTGCATTTCTAAATGAACTCTGAGGTTTGAGGTTCTTCTTAATAACGATTTCTAATATTAGCTACAGCGGCAGACAGGGTTCGGCCACACGAACGAGACTCACAGAGCCATGACGCATGGCAGAGGTCAGCCCGGGGCTTCTGCTGCTTTATTTGTGTACGATCATAAGGGCAGAGAAATTACAGAGAGGGGTGAGGGGTGACTTTTATTCGTACATTTCCATTCAATGCTAGCTAAGGATTTCTGAGGGGAATTATCCAGACATGTTGATTGTTCTTAATCAGCACATCTGGCTATATGAACTAACCTGAGAGGATTTCTGAGAGGATGTGTATTGATTGTTAAAGATAACTAGCTAGAAAGAGCTAACCTGAGAGGATTTCTGTGAGGATGTGTTTACTGATAAATATAACTAGCTAGTTAATAGGAGCTAACCTGAGAGGATTTCTGAGAGGATGTGTTAAAGATAACTAGCTAGCTAATAGGAGCTAACCTGAGAGGATTTCTGAGAGGATGTCTGTTGATTGTTAAAGATAACTAGCTAGCTAATAGGAGCTAACCTGAGAGGATTTCTGAGAGGATGTCTGTTGATTGTTAAAGATAACTAGCTAGCTAATAGGAGCTAACCTGAGAGAATTTCTGAGAGGATGTGTGTTGATTGTTAAAGATAACTAGCTAGCTAATAGGAGCTAACCTGAGACAATTTCTGAGAGGATATGTGTTGATTGTTAAAGATAACTAGCTAGAAAGAGCTAACCTGAGAGGATTTCTGTGAGGATGTGTTTACTGTTAAAGATAACTAGCTAGCTAATAGGAGCTAACCTGAGAGGATTTCTGAGAGGATGTGTGTTGATTGTTAAAGATAACTAGCTAGAAAGAGCTAACCTGAGAGGATTTCTGTGAGGATGTGTTTACTGTTAAAGTTAACTAGCTAGCTAATAGGAGCTAACCTGAGAGGATTTCTGAGAGGATGTGTGTTGATTGTTAAAGATAACTAGCTAGAAAGAGCTAACTTGAGAGGATTTCTGTGAGGATGTGTTTACTGTTAAAGATAACTAGCTAGTTAATAGGAGCTAACCTGAGAGGATTTCTGAGAGGAAAGCCTTCCTTAGTAAAGCAAACCAGCTACCTAACCTGAGCTAACAACATGATTTCTGAGAGGATTTAGTTGCTCACTGGTGACTCTAATCAGCTAGCTAACATATAAGCTAATCTCAGAGGATTTTAGGTCACATTCATAGACGTTCACAGCTACTTCTAGCCGAACAGTATTTCTTACTGGAATTATTATTTTTTTTTTAGTCACGTTTGTAAATATTCACTACTAACGCTAACTAGAGAGAGAGCGAGATGACAGAAAAAGTGAGAGAACACAGACAGGAAGAGAAGGAGACAAATACAGGACAGCAGGGTAGAAATAAAGAAGATGCGAGGAGAGCCCAGAGATAGTCAATTAGATGGGAGATAGAGAAAGGAAAGAGGAAAATGGTGGAAAATACAGATCAAAAGGAGAGAGAATAGAGGGAGGGGAAAATGGAAACAAGACAGAAACAAAAGGAGCTAAAAAATAAAGTGCAGGGGGAAATAAACAGATAGAGGAAAAAGACAGAAAGAATGACAAAAAGAGAAACAAGGATGAGACAGAAGAGAAAGAAATGAAGAAACAAGACAGGACAGAATGAGAGGGGATGGAGAAAGAGGTAAAGGGAAAGAAACAGAAAAACAAAGACTGAGAGTAGGAAAATTGAAGAGAGAAGAAAATTGGGATAGATAGAGATTGAGAAAGAGGACAGACGGCAGGAGACAGTCAGCTGCAGGTACCTGAAATTATATAAATAAATAAAAATAAACCCTAAATATTCACACAAGATGCTTGAACTACTTTTGTTTTTTTTAAAGAAACATAAATACTGGAAAACAGCCCTTACATTGAAGTTATAAAATTCATTATTATCATTTTAAAATCACATTCTGTATTGGATTATAAATTTAAAAAAAAAACAAAAAAAACAACTTGCAGTTAAACAACAGAAAAAGACACTGAAGCACCTACACCTTTACCCTAATCAAAAATTTCGGATTTTATTATTCATATGCCTTTTGGAAACGGATCTAACCCCTATACATGCCTCACCTTCTTTCCCTGGTAAATCTGAACTACATCCATTTTATTTGCATGTTGGAACCTGATTGGCTCTTATATTTTATGATGTAATAACACTTTCCTGTCACATGTTTAGTTTTTAAACACCTGAAATAATTCCTACGAAAGCTTTATTTATTTGTTTGTTTGTTTATTTGTTTATACGTATAGCACCTGTCTCTCAGTTAAATAATCTTTATTATATAAAGACAAGAGTGACTGTAATAACTATGTAATATCATTTTGCAGCTCCATATATGCAGGGTATTGATATTACTGTTATGTCATCATAAAAAAAAAATTATATTACATGTAAAACATCATTATGAAATTATATTTAAATTATATAAATGTATTAATTATCTGATCTTGGAAAATGGATCCTATCCTGTCGGAACACTGATGTATACGAGAGTTGGCTTTTTGGGAAAAGACCCATCAAGTCTGTGGGAAAAGTTGTGAATTAAAAAGATGCGATGAATAAACTAAACTTCAGCCAAACATAATTTTGGTGTCTGGGGAAAAAGAAAAAAAATCTTCTGGAAAAAAGTTATAATTTCAATCTGAAGTATCTGTAGAATCTGCAGACTGGAAGATATCATTAGTGTGGATTGGAATAAATGATGATGTAGCGAGTGTGTGTTCCAGTGTGTGTGTGTGTGTGTGTGTGTGTGTGTGTGTGTGTGTGTGTTTGGCTGGCACTCTTTGGATGATGTCATCTTGTCGTTGGTGTTTGAAACCAAACAGAACAGTAGTCGATAACACAAACACGTGTTCATAAATTGGTTTAATGTTTGTAAAACATCTGGATGGAAAGATAATCAAAAGGTGAAAGGAAGTGAGAGAGGGAGAGAGAGTGAGAGAGAGAGAGAGTGAGAGAGAGAGTCCAAGTAGCTCTTGGTCCTTTGTGGAAACCACAGAAGGTTCCCAACTCTGCCAAGAGCCATTTACTCCATTTTCCTCCATTATAGAGGAACACGAGCGCTCGTGTGAAGCTACACTCTTAAAGACCGAGCCCACGACCGTATGAAACCAGAGAGGATGGACAGATGGGTCGGATAAAAGAAAACCAAATCCGAAAACTGTTTGCAGGACAAATGATGGGGTACAAAGGCTAAGATCATACCGTAACACAAACCACACCAAAGAGGACGAGATTTTAGCTCTGGGCCATTTTGGTTATTTGTTTATTTTTCCAAGGCCTTTTTTTTTCTTTTTTTTTTGAAAGAAGCCCTTTGACAAAACTTTAAATGTATACAATGTGTCACTTAAACCAAATGTAATCGATCAGCCCAAATATGTTTGGTGTTGAAAGTTTGTGCCCTTATACTTACACTGGATCAATGAAGGTACT
Source organism: Ictalurus punctatus (assembly GCF_001660625.3). Taxonomy (NCBI): domain Eukaryota; kingdom Metazoa; phylum Chordata; class Actinopteri; order Siluriformes; family Ictaluridae; genus Ictalurus; species Ictalurus punctatus. Next base: position 17,895,491 of record NC_030437.2, on the reverse strand, counting down.
TCTTTTTAAAATCATCTTCAGTACCGATACTGATACCACTGCTACTGACATCCTGTTAATAACTAAAATGACTTCCTGGTGTGATGGCTTTTAACTTTTTATAACAATTCTCGTGTGTTTACTGCAACATGTACACGATACTGATGTTCCAGGCCGGTATCGGCTTCTGATTTCAATACTCGATATTGGATCCATGCTTCCTTAAAAATACCTGAAGTACTATTTACACCGATCAGCCATAATATTAAAACCAACTGCCTAATATTGTGTAGGTCCCCACTTTGGCACCAAAACAGCTCTGACCTATCGAGGCATGGACTCCACAAGACCTCTGAAGGTCTTGTTCGCAGCAGATCCTTTAAGTCCTGTAAGTTGTGAGATCGGGCCTCCTTGGATCGGACTTGTTTGTCCGGAACATCATAGAGAAGGTCGATTGGATCGAGATCTGGGGAATTTGGAGGCCGAGTCAACACCTTGAACTCTTTGTCATGTTCCTCAAACCGTTCCTGAACAATTATTGCAGTGTGTCAGGGCGCATTATCCTGCTGAAAGAGGACACTGCCGTTAGGGAATACCGTCACCGTGAAGGTGTGTACTCGGTCTGCAGCGATGTTTAGGTAGGTGGTACGTGTCAAAGGTACATCCACATGAATGCCAGGACCCAAGGTTTCCCAGCAGAACATTACCCAGAGTATCACACCGCCTCCACCGGCTCGCCTTCTTCCCATAGTGCATTCTGGTGCCATGTCTTCCCCAGGTAAGCGATGCACACACACACACACACACACACACACACACACACACACACACACACACACACGGCCTCCAAGTGATGTAAAAGAAAACGTGATTCATCAGACCAGGCCGCCTTCTTCCATCGCTCCACGGTCCAGTTCTGATGCTCACGTGCCCATCGTAGGAGTTTTCGGTGGTGTACGGGAGTCAGCATGGGCGCTCGGACCGGTCTGCAGCTACGCAGCTCCGTACGCAGCAAGCTGTGATGCTCTGTGTGTCCTGACTCCTTTCTATCAGAGCCAGCGTTAACTTTTTCAGCAATTTCACGGGCTAGCCTTCACTCCTCACGCGCATCAGTGAGCCTTGGGCGCCCATTTCATGTGGACCAAAATAAAAAAAGAGCAAACCGTTTGAGCTGATCTTTTATTTATATTTATCTGAAATGTTAGGGATTTAAAAACAATTACAAAACAATTTCAGCGTATGTGATCTATATCTGCAAATCTGACTCGGGAATACCGTCGTATTTCAGATCAGACGGGCAGCTCGAGATGTCTCACACGCACCGGGGATGAAAGCAAGGGGAAAAACCCAGAGTTAAAGGTGACTTTGAGGATACTTTTGTTCTTTAAGCGGCCCATTAGACGTAATCGTCTTCAAGGTCGGTGCTGTTACGCGCGGGGGCATGAAGAGAGCAGAAAAAGTCGGAGCACATTTTCAGGGGGATTCTGGGAAGAAGCCACATCACTCAAGATCATCAGCACTCACATACGAACCACCATCTCATGCCGAGGCTTAATGTGTTTACTAGAGATTATTACACATATCCAAGCGGGACGAGGCCTATGGGATTGTATTTTAACGTGTGTCGCGGTGATCAAAGCGAAAGGCGCAGGCTTTGTGGCCGAGAGCTGGAGCGTGACGGGTTTTAAGTGCAGAGATTTCACTGGCGAGCTTCTGAGAGGAGAAGTGTTTGTGTTGGCAGTGGAGACGCAGCAGGGTTAAGACAAAAAGCGGCGATGGGGGCGGCGCATGAGGGAGCACAGGAATAAGATAAGGCTTTAATTGAATTAAGAAGCCAGAGATCACATGTCAACTTCAAGCACAGTTAGCAATAAGAAATGTGGAAAAACGTGAGAGAGAGAGAGCGAGAGAGACAGAGAGAGAGAGAGAGAGATACAGTTCAGTGCTCAAACAAGTGTGTGTGTGTGAGATGGAGCTTCAGGTTTTTTTCTTTAAAGAATAAAATGAAAAACAAACAGCCGGACCAGGTCTGAAATCGATTTTGGCTTTCAGAACCATGAAGTGAGCATGAACACACGCGAGAATTCGGAGATTTGTTGCTTTGGTGCCATTAATAAAACAAAATATCACAACTTTTTTTTTTTTTTTTTTTTTTTTTTTTTTTAAATCCTCAATGTGTTGACTGTCTGTGAAGGAAAATGTTTCCATCATAATCTGAAGAAGTTCAGCTTACCCTTTTGTCAAAACCGTTTTTTAATGATATGTTCGGGGACATTTTCGTTGGGTGCCAACCCGTCGGAGGTCACAATCCCACACAGTTTGGAAATGCCAGTCAGCCAACAGTGCATGTCTTTGGATTGGGGGAGGAAACTGGAGTACCAGGAGGAAACCCCGAAGCACGGGGAGAACGTGCAAGGGATTCGAACCCCCAGCCTTGGAGGTGCGAGACAAAAATGCTAACCACTAAGCCACCATTCCCCCTCCATTCATAACCAATCTTTTTCTTTTTTTCTTTCTCAATATCAACAGATTATCCAGTTCTACATTGATATCACACAGACTTACTGATGTGCTTTAGGAAACGGCGTGTCTTACTCTCATCTATAAACATGAACAAAACCTCACTGCCTAGCAGAACACTGAAACCCTATGGAGGCGGCCATCTTGTTTGTTTGTTTTTCATGTAAGTGAAGACAGACAGCGATCACGGTCTACAGCTAAGAAGCTAATCGAGCGGTACATATAAAGAGACTGGTGCTCGAATCTGATTGGTCAGAAGGTGTTGATTTATTTTCTATAGCTCGCTTCAAATCGTAGGTGCAGTTTATATGATAATACGTGCTTATTTCTACAGCCTCGACTCCTTCACAGGGAGACCTGTATGGTGGACTGTTATATTGTGCTGTTATTTAACAAAAGAAAAATAACCATTTTTCAATTCAGAGTCCTTTTTTTTAACATATACGGAAGAAGGAGTCTCCAGTACGAGTAAGCTTTCCGCCGCTGGAAGGAGACAAGCTGCGGTTTTTATTTATTTTGTCATACTGACTTCAAGAGAGAGAGAGAGAGAGAGAGAGAGAGAGAGAGAGAGAGCCCGGTGAAGGAACGACCATTTATAGCTGCTATAACGTAAGCGAGAACAAGATCTAACTTCCACAACAATAAATGTAACTATAAACGGATAAAAAGTATGATTCAAGGGTGATAACAGTAACTGTTTCACACATCCCTGTCTTTAAATATATCCCTATAACAGCATATTGGTGTGTTTTATTCCTCATATAAAGCAGACACTGGTGGCAAAAAAACAACAACAACAACAACTGGAAGATCAACGATGTTAACCAGACGAGAGAAGGACACAAGACTTCCATCATGTCTGAATAGTAGACAGGTTTACAGTCCTGATTACGTTCTTTGTTATGCGTCAAAATGTGAAATGTTGACAAGCTAGTATCTTTATCTTTAGTGCTTGGTAAAGAAGGATTTTTTTTTGTTTTGCTTTTCACCGAGCTACACTTTTAATAACCGTGGACACGTTTCTAAAAGGTCAACACACAGAGCTGGGGGGCTTTCTTCTACAGAAACATGATCAAATGATCCGTTTTCTTCCTTTCCTTTCCTTTCTCTCCTCTCTCTCTCTCTCTCTCTCTCTCTCTCTCTTTCGCTCAGCTCATTTCAGGACAAAAATGTTTCATAACTTAATTTCCTGAATTAGCCACATCGCTTCCACTGTTGTGTTTATAGAAGCCGTGTTTTCCACCTGCAACCAATTGATATCCTCTTTCATTCATTGCACTTCAGCCGGTTAATAGCTCCCACCATTTTCTATACGCTGCATCGGTAATGGAGGAAAAAAGAGAGAAAATGAAAAGAGACTTCGCTACGGCCCTCGGACGCTGCCGTGGTCAAGGGAAACAAAACTTACGTGTTAAGAATCATTAAGCACACGCGAACACACACTTCTCCGACTCAACAGAACAGCCACAAGAGCATCAATACTTGTAAATTGCACCGAATTATAGACAGGTCTAGTCTGGGAGATCACTTTGTGAGGTAAAAGAATGATGGTTTGGAGGTTATCAGGCTTCAAAGAGACTTAATGCCACAAGAAAATTGTTATATTCTGTCAGCTTTTTGGATACAAGTGTTCTTCAGGGAATTGTTCATGTAGAACCCTACAACGAATGGGGTTTCTGTTTCAGAATAGGTTCCCAAAGTGACCCTAATGAAGAAACGTGTACAAAACCCATCCGCAATGAGAACGTCTGAGACTCGGGGAGGAGCGCCAATTATTTTGATGGATCATTTTCTCCTGCCGTTGTTTCTTGTATTTTAGGTAACATGATGGCCCGAAATCTTCGTTTTTTAGTTTATCTTGCCTTATCAGCCATTACGTTAAAAGCACGGACAGGGGAAGTGAATAACAGTGAGTCTCTCGGTACAGTAGCACCTGTTAAACAGTGGGATGTATTTATTAGGCGGAAAGTGAACAGTCAGTTCTCGAAGTTGATGTGTCGGAGGCAGGAAAAATGGGCGGGCGTAAGGATCTGAGCGACCTTGACGAGGGACAAATTGTGACAGCTAGACGACCGGGTCGGAGCGTCTCCAAAACTGCAGGTCTTGTGAGGTGTTCCCGGGATGCAGTGGTTAGTACCTACTAAAAACGGTCCGTGGAAGGACGACCGGTGAACCGGCGACAGGGTCGTGTGCGCCCGAGGCTCGTCGATGTGCGTGAGGAGCGAAGGCTGGTCCGTCTGGTCCGATCCTACAGAAGAGCTACTCTAGCACAAACTGCTGAAAAAGTTAACGCTGGCTCTGATAGAAAGCAGTCAGGACACACAGAGCATCACAGCTTGCTGCGTACGGAGCTGCGTAGCTGCAGACCGGTCCGAGCGCCCATGCTGACTCCCGTACACCACCAAAAACTCCTACGATGGGCACGTGAGCATCAGAACTGGACCGTGGAGCGATGGAAGAAGGCGGCCTGGTCTGATGAATCACGTTTTCTTTCGCATCACGTGGAGGCCGTGTGTGTGTGTGTGTTAATGTTATAGCCCACCATGAGCAGTTACAAATACCTGCACATTATATTTACTAAACCGGTGCTAGAAATTTAATACCGTACTCACTGCATAAACGATATACACACCGAGTCCGGCGTAAAATCACCTTAAGACACGAGCGAAAGAGCGTGTGCGGTTTGTCTGGTGTCGTTTCGGCTGTTACGGAGCAAAGTCATTGCAAATAGATTGATAGAGGACCTTCGGGAAAGCGATTGCATCCGCAACTTAGTTCAAACGAAGGGCAGGCGTTAAATTTGCGAAAGTCTGTTTCCTGTTGCTAGTCGGAGATCAAATTGTAGCATTTAGTTAATAATAAGTATTAATAATTCGACATTTATTACAATTATTCTTTGCGATATTTTTTTTTTACAATTCAACCGTTTCAAATGAATCGAACTTCCTATATTTAAAATAGATTTTCGGCATGTGTGGAAGCGATTGACCTGCCAAAAGTCAGAATGCTCAACACCTGGACAGGTGAGACACAGACGGCAGGGTTGAACGCACCGACCTGCAGCGCTCTGTGTGTTTAATATCGTGGTTTGAGCCGATAGACGAGTGTGCGAGGGGGAATTTTCCCTCTGCAGGCCGAAACAGCGGCGCTAATTACAGCTGAGCCGCTCAGATCGCTCACACAGAGAGATGAAACACTCCTCCTTCATCCCTCACTCAGCGTAAAGCTGGACTCAGCTCACTGATCTGCTCTCTGCTTTAGATCCAAACACACACTCGCTTACTTACGCACACACACACACACACACACACACACACACACACACACACACACTTGACTTCAGGACGTGTGTTAAAACAGCAGATGAAAGGTCGGTTAATCTTATGTACATACACACTCCTCCATCTCAGCGCACTAATGGAGCGTCAGGATGATAAAAAACACCAGGAACATCTGGGAGCAGGAATTCACTCACTCACTCACACACACACACACACACACACACACACACACACACACTCTCACACACACACACACACACACAGGGTGTTTTTACTTTGATAATAGATACAAGATTGCACAGCTGGCAGCAGTAAACCCAATTCACCCTGTTCTCTCTCTTTTTTTTTTCTTTTCACCCTCCTTCCTTCGTTCTTTCTCTCTCCTCATGTTTTATTCCTCCGAGTATCTCCCTCACTCTCTTTCCATCTCTCCTCTCGGTCAATCCATCCATATTCTCGTTTTCTTCCCCCTTCCTATACTCTCGTCTCTCCCTCTCACTTTTTTCTCCACAGTTGCTATCTTTTTCTCCGTTATTCTCCATTTTCTCTCCGTTTCTCCTCTCTTTCTTCTTTCCCTCCACCTCTCGTCCATCTCTCGGTCTCGTTTTCTCTTTCTTTCCGTTCCTTCCTCTGCCCCAGCCTAGAGTCGGTCTTTCTTGTCCTCATTCTTTTATCTTTTCCCCTCCCTGTCTCTCCATCTCCTCCCTTCTCTTGCTTTCGTTCACTTCTTTCTTCTCCTCCAGTCTTAGCTTCCGTTTGTCCGTCTCTCTCCCTTCCTCCGTCGTGCTCTTCTTTCCCTCTTTAGTTTTGCTGCACGTTTCCCCTCAGCAGCTCTCTCCTTCCTCCCTGATCTGTTCTTCTTCCTCACTTCTTTCCTTCCTCCGTGTCTATATTTCTTTCGGTCTTTCTCGTCGTTCTTCAGTTTCTTTCTCTCTTTCTCCCCAGAGCAGCCTTTTCTCTTTCGTTGTTTCCCTCTTACGTCTTTCAACCTTTCTCCTATCCTTTAATTTCTCTCCTTTGTCTTTTTCCTGCCTTTTTCTTCCTTCCTAGTATCACCTTTTTTTTTTTTATTCTTCCATCCTCTCTCTCGCTCTCCATTTCTTTTGCGCTCTTCTTTCTCTTTTTATTCGGCTTCACTCTCTCCCTCCCTAGTCATTTCGCTCTGCCTGCATTTCTTTTCACCGTTCTTTACCCCTCTTGCTTTCTCCTTCGCTGAAACTTTCCTTTTTATTACGTACCCTCTGTTCAAACTCGTTTCATCTCTTCTCGTTTTCCTTTGCCTTTCAGGCACCTCTGTGTCTCTGCCGTACAGCTTTAAATGTCCGGCAGTCCAGACTATTCTAATTGAAGTAGAACTAACACACACACACACACACACACACACGCACACACACTCACTCCATCATCATTCAGTCATTCCGTATCTCCTTTCTCCCTCCAAGGCAGTGCATTTAAACTCTGCAGATCCAAGGCCTCAAGGTTCGATTCCCACCGTGACCCTGTGTGTGCGGAGTTTGCGTGTTCTCCCCGTGCTGCGGGGGTTTCCTCCGGGTACTCCGGTTTCCTCCCCCAGTCCAAAGACATGCACGGTAGGATGATTGGCATGTCTAAAGTGTCCGTAGTGTGTGAATGGGTGTGTGAGTGTGTGTGTGATTGTGCCCTGCGATGGATTGGCACCCTGTCCAGGGTGCACCCCGCCTTGTGCCCCATGCTCCCTGGGATAGACTCCAGGTTCCCCGTGACCCTAAAGCATAAGCGGTATAGAAGGTGGATGGATGGATGGACTCTGCATCCCAAACCACTATAAACACTACTCCACTACACACTTACCCGAGATGGCAGTACCACTCACTATTTATTTACACTCATTTATTATAAATACTGAGATCACATGTTGTCTACATTCAGAGAAAACAGTCATGCTTTCAATTTAAAATGCCGTCTTTTTTCCATTCAAATGCTGATTTCGCAAAGCGACGTATCGGAGTGAACAATGCGGAAGACTTTAATCTGTTGGCCAATAAAAACGTTTCTGACGCGCCGTATTTCCGCCGGATTTACCACGGAGACCAAATCTATGAACTGATCCGGAGTAATTCAATTAAAATCCCTTCTTTATTTATTTAGAAGAAGAATTTAAAAATATTTTCTGCCTTACTTTAGTTCTAAAACAGATTTTAAAAGAAAGAAAGAAAGAAAGAAAGAAAGACAAGAAAAAAGGCTACACACCCCTCTTAAAATGGCAGGTTGTGTGTGTGTGTGTGTGTGTGTGTGTGGATAAATAAATAAATAAATAAATAAAGAGTTCCTCACTTCCTGAATGCATTCTGTCCATCCCTGATTATTCCGTCATACATTTAACATGTTTATTGTATTAATTTATTATTAATTGACTAATCGTTTTATTATTATATTACTGTTACTGTTACGAAATTAGCACCAGGGAGAAAAAGAATCACAGCACGACAGGTTTCATTAAAACCAGCGCAAATTTATACATGCGGCTGCCGGGTATCGATACCGACAGCGCAATCTGCAAAAAAATATCTTTTCACAATACACTTAGTGCACTGCTGCGTTCAAAAGGCACGTTGAAATCTGACAGTATAGCGGAGTGTTAGTGCAGCAGCTGCGGGGTTTCACAGATTTGCAGTGTTGTGTTGATAAACCGCCTTGTTTTCTCTCTGCCTCATCCTTTCTCTGTGAAAGAAACATACACAAAAACACCATCATCGTCATCGTCATCATCATCATCATCGTCGTCATCATCGTCGTCGTCGTCGTCGTCAAACACCGAGAGAAGTTTTGAGACAACAAGCCTTTAAAATATTATTCAGAAATAATGTCAAATCATCACTGAGCATCCTCGAACCCCCCCCCACTCCTAAACATCAAGATATAAACAAACAGACAGATAAACATAGTAATGCATAATGGACAGACAGTTAAATAGATTTAGTCAATAAATGTAAGTCTATATACATAGGTAAATTAAATTACAGACAGAGAGGTGCAGGTAGGTAGACAAACAAGTGGAAAAGTAGGCGGGTAGACAGGTATATGGATAGGTAGGAAGACAGATGAGTAGACAGGTAGGTGGGTAGACGGGTAAGTAGGTAGGGAGACAGGCGAGCAGACAGGAAGGTGGGTAGACAGGTAAGTAGATAGGGAGACAGGTAAGTGGGTTGATGGGTAAGTAGGTAGGGAGACAGGTGAGTAGACAGGTAGGTGGGTATACAGGTAAGTAGATAGGGAGACAGGTGAGTAGACAGGTAGGTGGGTAGATGGGTAAGTAGATAGGGAGACAGGTGAGTAGACAGGTAGGTGGGTAGATGGGTTAGTAGATAGGGAGACAGGTGAGTAGACAGGTAGGTGGGTAGATGGGTTAGTAGATAGGGAGACAGGTGAGTAGACAGGTAGGTGGGTAGATGGGTAAGTAGATAGGGAGACAGGTGAGTAGACAGGTAGGTGGGTAGACGGGTAAGTAGATAGGGAGACAGGTGAGTAGACAGGTAGGTGGGTAGATGGGTTAGTAGATAGGGAGACAGGTGAGTAGACAGGTAGGTGGGTAGACGGGTAAGTAGGTAGGGAGACAGGTGAGTAGACAGGTAGGTGGGTAGACGGGTAAGTAGATGGGGAGACAGGTGAGTAGACAGGTAGGTGGGTAGATGGGTTAGTAGATAGGGAGACAGGTGAGTAGACAGGTAGGTGGGTAGATGGGTTAGTAGATAGGGAGACAGGTGAGTAGACAGGTAGGTGGGTAGATGGGTTAGTAGATAGGGAGACAGGTGAGTAGACAGGTAGGTGGGTAGATGGGTTAGTAGATAGGGAGACAGGTGAGTAGACAGGTAGGTGGGTAGATGGGTTAGTAGATAGGGAGACAGGTGAGTAGACAGGTAGGTGGGTAGATGGGTTAGTAGATAGGGAGACAGGTGAGTAGACAGGTAGGTGGGTAGATGGGTTAGTAGATAGGGAGACAGGTGAGTAGACAGGTAGGTGGGTTGATGGGTTAGTAGATAGGGAGACAGGTGAGTAGACAGGTAGGTGGGTAGATGGGTAAGTAGATAGGGAGACAGGTGAGTAGACAGGTAGGTGGGTAGACGGGTAAGTAGATAGGGAGACAGGTGAGTAGACAGGTAGGCGGGTTGATGGGTAAGTAGGTAGGGAGACAGGTGAGTAGACTGGTTGGTAGACAGTCAGACATACATGTAGAGAGGTAGGTAAGTAGACAGGCAAAACAGACAGGTAGGCAGCTAGACAGGTAGGTAGATAGGGGGGAAGAAACAGACATACAGGGAGGTAGGTTGGTAAACAGGTAAGTAGTTATGTATGTAGAAGTAAGTAGGTAGGGAGACATATGGGGAGACAAGTGGATAGACAGCTAAGTTAGGAAGATGTGTATGTAAACAGGTAAATAGTTGGTTAAACAGGTACAGTAAGTACACAGACAAGTGGGGAGACTGGTGGCTAGACAGGTAGACGGGTGTGCGGACATGTAGGAAGGTAGACGGGTAGGTAGACAGGTTGGTGGATAGACAGACAGACAGACAGACAGACAGACAGACAGGAAGGTAAGTACACAGGCACACACACAGATTGACTGATGGTGCTGATTTCTAAAATAAATGATCACTGAAATAAAACACACTATAGATACAGGGTTCTTAGGATGATAACGGGAGCATTTCTGAAAGGGCGACGTTCTAACGCTTCCCTCACAGACACACCGTAAAGAACCCGTTCAGGGTGCCGAACTTAACCGTTCTAGATAATAGCTTTAACCTGAATGAATGTTGATCTAAAATACCCAGCCTCTTACAGTAAAGCACAAACACACTGGAAACATGCACCTCATCATCTCATCATGGAAACCAGGACAAATACAAGATGCTTATTTCTTTTTGCTGTAATACAATAAAGATGTGAGATTAAAGTTGATTCTAATACCAGTTTCCCAGTATGACAAACATGATAGATGTCATGCTAACCAAAAAAAAAAAAAAAAAAACCAAAACAAAAATAACCAGCACTGAAACCATCCAGATTGTTGCTTTAACGTTTATAATCGCTGACCTACAACTGATCTCCAACTGACCGGAACGTAATGAAATCAGACTCGCTCTTAATCAGACTCCCATAACAGAAAACACACAACGGAACAGTGGATCACGTAACACAAAACTGGTCTGAATTACGCTGATGTGGATTACTGCATCCACTAAAAACTCCAGCGTGGATAACAAACTCTCTTTAAGCCGAGACACGTCTTATTGGGAAACAAAGGATTCTTCAACGAGAATAAACACGTGTTATTCGTGTTTGATAACTCATGAACGACGGCACATTTCACCCGCAGGACCGATTTCAGCTTCTCTTTGAGTTCCACACTGCAGGGGTAATGCTCGTCAGCGTGAGCGATGTGCATTGTATACAGTAAGTATTCGCCCCCTTTGAGCAATTTTGTAATGATACATCGCGATAAAATAAATACAAAATAAATACACCTGTTCCTGGAAGAACCCAGATTTTGTTAGTGAACCTAAACAAACTCAAGGTCAAGCTCAAGGTCACTTTCCGGAACCTTCAAACGAACCGTCCCTCGGTGGTGGAATGAACGTCCGACCTCAATCGACGGCTAAAGACCCGACTCTTCCGTGAACACGTAACTAACCCCTAAAATGCCAACCCCCACGTTATTAATAAAAATAAACGATAAAAAATGATGAAAAAAAAAACTTCCTCTCACTCAATTATAAATCTTCCACAGTAGCACGACGCGTATTCTTCTCCGCTTGATATGTCGCTTTGCTTGTATTTCCTCATTTGTACGTTGCTTAATCTTAATATAAAGACCATTGTGCTTTCGATACAAGTCCAGGAGAGACGTTCTGGGGGGAAATAAATAAATAAATAAATAAATCAGGCTTCGGTTATGAAATAATATTCCAAACTATGCGCAACCTTCTGAGCATCATTAAATCCATTATTAAAATATATATATATATATATATATATTTTTTTTTTTAAATTCTTTCTCACAACATAGTGAAGACTTCGCAAAACAAAAGTCAGTGACCGGATAAAAAGGAACTTAGTAATGGAGGAAACCAACCAATGGAGGTCATGGGTAACGCGGAACGTCATGCTACCGCCACCATGCTTCACCGTGAATGTGATGCTGTTCTCAGGGTGATGAGCGGTGCCAAACGGAGCTCTTTGTACAAAGAACTTCACATTTTGCTCTCATTAGACCGGGGAACATTTTTCTACATGTTCGCCGAGTCTCTAATGTGTCTTTTGGGTTGACAAACTTCCATAAAAGCCTGATTTGTGAAGTGTCCAAGTGAACATCTGAACATTCTCTCATCTTAGATGTGGATTTCCCCTGTTCCCTTCAGAGTTCCCCTTGTGGCAAAGTACAATCAGGGAGAATACTTATGCAAGGCACCGTATATATATATATATATATATATATATATATATATATATATATATATAAATTAGGGCGTTGCGCTTGACATAAATGATCCATAAAGTAGAATCTGTAGTTGTACAACGAGGGCCGTCACTACTGCAGATTTATGAATACGAGTACAGATTTGTGATTCTTAAATTCGTGATCTTGAAGCATGTAACGTTTATATATCCACTTAAACGTGCCGATTCCTGTTTCTGTTTTTTTACTGTGCTGTGAAACAGAATTAGATTTACATTAGATAATTATGTGCCTCTTTTTAAATGAATGAAAAACAATTTCATTGATCTGGCCATTAAAAAAAATTATTATTTTTTTTTTTTTTAAAAAGAAAAAAAAAAGAAAAAAGAAGAAAAAGCTGCTCCGGACGAACAAGGTAACGTCGCGATGTGTACTTGGCACATGATTTGTTAAAATTCCTGGTATACATAAATCGCCATACACTTCGCTCTGCTACCGTGTCCGAGCCGTCACTACTGGTTTCCATGACTACACATTTTTACAGTATTTCCGGTTGTCGTAGCTGTCCGAACACGTCATCCCTGGACGTCGCCCATTATATTTCAAATGTGTGTGTGTGAACGTGTGAATGAGTTAATGACTTTACTCAGTTGTGGTAAGTGGGACTTGGGCTTGCTAAGGCATGATGGGAAACTCGATACCTGGAAAGTACCAGGGCGTCTGGGATAAGAGGCACGACATGCAGGCACACGTGCACACACAGACTGTAAGTGTAAGAGCGTACAGTTCTGTATTTACACTCGCACACACGTTCACTCATATCAGATACAATACATTTACACAGGACCATTTTACACACACACAATAACTGTAAGCATAAACAAATATACTGTACAGGGTTCATTTAGATGCTTTAAAATGAAACCACAGGACTTGGATGTATTACGCACGAATCGTTTTAATTGTAGACGATATAATATTCTGTAACGCACGTGTAATTACACAAACTATACTATATTTTTCTGTACTGGATGTACACACTATTACAGAATGATTGCAGTAGTTAAAGTTATTAAACACGTGTATTATGAGGATGCGTGTCATTTAGTATAATATACACGAGAGGAAAGCACACGAGACTACATCGACGTTCCTTACAGTACTTCGGTTTACTTTTCTTTAAAAAAAACAACAAAAAAACAACAACAAATGTCGGTATAAAATACGTTTAGGTAATCAAGGACTTTTTGTAAGTATCGACAGTCGGTGTAAATCTAATCACACCGTATAAAGCCGGACCCGCTAATCTTTGGCGTTCGAGGATGAGAAGATATCGAATACGCGTACATTTGATCACATACTTCGCTAACAATTCTATCCTTCGGTCTGTTTATAAACTAGCTTCGTGTCGGAATTTGTTCATTGGCACGTAGTGGACTAGACGGCCGTTACGGGCGGATTATGTTCCAAAGTTGCGTCGATATTTACGTGCTGGATTCGAGTCGTTTTTAAAACAGCCGAAGCAACGATCGCAAAAAACAAACAAACAAACAAACAAACAAAAAAACCTCCACGTAATTGTGTAGGGACTGTAAGATCCATGAAATGAAATATTCAGAGTCTGTCCTTGTGTTCTGATGCACTTATGATGTCTGATAAAGAGTGTGTGTGTGTGTGTGTGTGTGTGTGTGTGTGTGTGTGTGTGTGTGTGTGTGTGCTCGGGAGAACACTGTTAAAGAAGTGACAGGGTCATATGCATGTGCTCTTTATTATATATAGGTGAAAAGCATGGCAGCCAAATACACACACACACACACACACACACACACACACACACACACACACACACACACCACATAATTTACTGCAAACATCCGTTATGCATCTGCCAACTTTTCCACTTCAGACAAAGAGGAAAGACATTTTTTCCCCTCTGTTTCTCACCCAGGTATAATTATATGCAAATTTAGAATTTGCATAAAAACAGGTGAAACCCCATCATAGCTTTCTCTCTCTCTCTCTCTCTCTCTCTCTCTCTGTCTGTCTGTCTGTCTTTCTGTCTGTCTGTCTCTCTGCAGGTGTGTTATCTTTAACTCTTCTCCTGTTACTTCTTCGCTCAGGATAAAAGACATTTGGTGGGGTAATAAGAGGGGACAAAGGGGCAATATTCAGCCCTCCTCTCCCCCTCCCCCCGGCTGTAACTCTACACTACACATTAGTAAATAAGGGCCCTGAAATTGAGGCAGTAATGAGAGAACAGTAACACGTAAAAAAAAAAAAAAAAAAGAACGGGAGAAAGAAAGAGAGGATTGAGGATATCATCCTGGGACCAGTAGACACTTTTGTCCCGCCGCTGAACCAATAAACTCATTCGAATGTTTACGATCCCACGTTCTCCTTCTAGTCGTGTAAACGTTCTGAACGTTCAGCCTTCATGTCACCTGATTGTAGAAACTCCTGATGAATGCCGTGTGTTACTTTTCCACAGGTCTGACCCTCGGCTGCACGCTAAACCTACACCCTGTACCTCAGGAGCAGAAATAACCGTAAACACGAACACTCCTGGGACGCGGCCTCAGCGTGTGTCAGTGACTCAATAAGTACATCAAAAATAAATCGGTAATGAAGTGAGGAAATAAATAAACAAATACGTCAGATAGTAAATAAGTCCTTAAGTAAGTAAGTAAAGAAATAAAAAAGACAGTAAATAAGTAAGTAGGTAAATAAGTCAGTAAGTAAGAAAATAAATAAGACAGTAAATAAGCAAATAAATAAGTCAGTAAGTAAGAAGATAAATAAAAAGAGACAGTAAATAAGTAAGTAAGTAAATAAATAAATAGGACAGTAAATAAGTCTGTAAGTAAGTAAGTAAATAAATAAATAAATAAAGACCGTAAATACGTGAGTAGGTAGGTAAATAAAGAAAGGAAGAAAGAAATGAGACGGAAAATAAGTAAATAAATAAGTAAATAAATAAGTAATAAGGAATTAAGTAAATCACTAAGTCAGTAAGTAGCTAAGTAAATAATAAATAAATAAGACAGCAAGTAAATAAATGGTAAGTAAATAAGTAAGTCAGTAAACAAACAAACAAACAAATAAAAGCAAATACGTAAATACATAAGTAAGTAAAAAAAATAAACAAGACAGTAATTAAGTAAATAACTAAGTCAGTAAGTAGCTAAGTAAATAATAAATAAATAAGACAGCAAGTAAATAAATGGTAAGTAAATAAGTAAGTCAGTAAACAAACAAACAAACAAATAAAAGTAAATACGTAAATACATAAGTAAGTAAAAAAAATAAACAAGACAGTAATTAAGTAAATAACTAAGTCAATAAATAGGTAAGTAAATAGATAAATATATAAGACAGCAAGTAAGTAAGTAAATACGTAATTAAAGTAGTGTAAATGTCAAGAATAATACTTCACTACTGGTAACTAAATAAAAACAAAACTGAATTATTATTATTATTATTATTATTATTATTATTATTATTATTATTATTATGATATTGCCTCCTCATACTGTAATTTTCTTTGTGACATGATTAAAATACAAGTGAAGATTTAAAGGGAATCTGCCGGCCCTAGTGTCAATCAAATACTTAAACACAAATAAACAAAATCGGTCAAATCTGTTCAACCATTAAACTGATGCAGAACCCTACAAGAGAGTATTTTCAGAAGGTTTCAGGGAGAACCACATTAGAAAAGCAAGAACCCCTTCATGAAAGGTCTGTACGTTTATTTATTTCTATTTTTCACATTGTATATGAATAGAAAACAAGAACCTGTGAAATAAAACAGTGTCAGACGCCTAAATATGAAATTCTTTTATATTTGCGTTCCCTTAAAGAAGCTTTGAAAAGACGTCTCTGTAAATGTAGAAGCTCTGATGAAGAATTTTGAACTGATGGGAGCGATTTATTGCGTGTTTCCTGTCTGACGGTGCAGGTGTGGATTGTGCGTATCACGTTTTACAAGGTCCAGGTGAGTTTTATGACTTTCACCCACAGGGCTGGACGCTCTCGTCCCCTTTAATCTCTCACTTATATCACGTCTCGTCTTCATCACCTCGTGAGACTCGATCGCCCTGATCCGTCCTGAGAGGCGAGAGATTAATGAAGACGGCTGGGACAATGCGAGCTGAACTTTCCCTTTTTAACACACAAAGAGATGTTTTTCCCTCGCCCTTTATTATTGTACTGCTCCGGACGAAGGCATCTGACCATGTTGATGTTGATTTGGAACACAGCCGGTCAGATATTCAGAGCGCCTTGTAGTGTTGGGGATGTGTTGATTTGGTACACACACACACACACACACACACACACACACACACACACACACTCTCACACGTAATTTCACACACTCTCACACACTGTCACATGCTCTTACACTCTCTCACACACTGTCACATGCTCTGACACACTATAATATGTTCTTACACACTCTCATATACTCACACACACACACACACACTATCACATGCTCTGACACACTATAACGTATTCTTACACACTCTCATATACTCACACACACTATCACATGCGCTGACACACTCACACACACTATCACATGCACTGACACACTCACACACACACTATCACATGCTCTGACACACTCACACGCACTATCACATGCTCTTACACACTCACACACACACTATCACATGCTCTTACACACTCACACACACTATCACATGCTCTGACACACTCACACACACACTATCACATGCTCTTACACACTCACACACACACTATCACATGCTCTTACACACTCACACACACACTATCACATGCTCTTACACACACACACACACTATCACATGCTCTTACACACTCACACAATCACATGCTCTTACACACTCACACTCACACAATCACATGCTCTTACACACTCACACTCACACAATCACATGCTCTTACACACTCTCACACACACTATCACATGCTCTGACACACTCACACACACACTATCACATGCTCTTACACACTCACACACACACTATCACATGCTCTTACACACTCACACAATCACATGCTCTTACACACTCACACTCACACAATCACATGCTCTTACACACTCACACACACACTATCACATGCTCTTACACACTCACACACACACTATCACATGCTCTTACACACTCACACACACACTATAACATGCTCTTACACACTCACACACACACTATCACATGCTCTTACACACACACTATAACATGCTCTTACACACTCACACACACACTATCACATGCTCTTACACACACACTATCACATGCTCTTACACACTCACACACACACTATAACATGCTCTTACACACTCACACTCACACAATCACATGCTCTTACACACTCACACACACACTATCACATGCTCTTACACACACACACACACTATCACATGCTCTTACACACTCACACACACACTATCACATGCTCTTACTCACACACACACTATCACATGCTCTTACACACTCACACACACACTATCACATGCTCTTACTCACACACACACTATCACATGCTCTTACACACTCACACACACACTATCACATGCTCTTACACACACACACACACTATCACATGCTCTTACACACACACTATCACATGCTCTTACACACTCACACACACACACTATCACATGCTCTTACTCACACACACACTATCACATGCTCTTACACACACACACTATCACATGCTCTTACACACTCACACACACACTATCACATGCTCTTACTCACACACACACTATCACATGCTCTTACACACTCACACACACACTATCACATGCTCTTACACACACACACACTATCACATGCTCTTACACACTCACACACACACTATCACATGCTCTTACACACACACACTATCACATGCTCTTACACACTCACACACACACTATCACATGCTCTTACACACACACACACACTATCACATGCTCTTACACACACACACTATCACATGCTCTTACACACTCACACACACACTATAACATGCTCTTACACACTCACACACACACTATAACATGCTCTTACACACACACACTATCACATGCTCTTACACACTCACACACACTATCACATGCTCTTACACACTCTCACTCTGATTTTTTTGTTCAGGGCGCTGTGAAGGCATCTTTTTTTCACCTCAGAAATATTTCTAGACTGCGCCCAGTGCTAAACTTCTCTGTGGCTGAAAAGCTGATTAACTCATTTGTCACTCGGTGGATTACTGTAACGCCGTTTTAGCCGGAGTTTCTAAAACCGCAATCAACAAATTGCAATATGTTCAAAACTCTGCCGCTATTTTATAATAATTATTATTAACCTTGTTGTTGTTCTTATTAACGTTCATATGTTTTATTTTTCTGTGTACTGCTTATTTTGTCTACAGCGCTTTGAGAAGCTGCTTTTAAAGGCGCTTTATAAAATAAAGTTTATTGTTATTATTATTGCATATGTCTGGGAGTCGGGAGAAAACTGGAGAACCCAGAGGAAACCCACATGATTCATTTATATACATCTTAGTGAAACTGGTGAATTAGTGTGTGATTATAACACAAATCCAGTCACATACACGCACATGTATTAGACACATTCACAAACATAAACTCACACCAAAGTACTAGATTAAAAAGAAATTGTACGCGCTCACCTCTTCTGTTTCCGGGTGTAGAGGACGATGGCGATCACCATGACGACCACAGTGAGGACGGCACCGACGCTGCCCAACACGATTCCCAAAATGTTGTCTACAAAAAAAAAAAAAAAAAGAAAAGAAAAGAAGAGCAAACAAACATGACTTCTGCCCTGAGTCGAATGCGAGGTCGGGAACATCCGATTCAGGAAATCAGATGTGTTCAACCTTGTCTAAACTCTGTGAGTGTGTGTGTGAACTAGTGAATATTAATGACCACTTTTAATCTGCTTATGAATATTAATGAGTAGCGACAACAGGCTGTGAGGGATTATTAGTGTGTGAGACCTTCAGCAGACGTTCAGGAACAAAAAAAAAAAAAAAAAAAAAAAAAAAGATTTTGAAGCGATGACGACAAAAAAAACACCACCAAAAAAATAAATAAAATAAAAATACACTAAATTATCAATAAAATGTGTTTTAAAAGTGCATGCACGGTGGAAATGAACTCTCTTTAGGATACGTGCTTTGCTGCTTGTTAATAATAAAAAAAAATTGTTACATAATTATGCATTTAAATATATTAAATAATTCATCTATATACATGAATCAGATCGAGTACATTGTCTATTTGGAAAAAAAAAAAATCTATTTACAGTATCTATATGAAATATGTAAAAATGTATACATTTGCTCCACCCACTTTTGGCTAAACTGAAATTTCCACATCGCGCTAGGTCAAACAGCAGTTATGTAATGTTAGCCTCGGTTTAAACCACACCCCCCCCCCCCCCCCCCCCTCCTGTTAGAATGATCTTTTGTTCTCGAGTACGTGAGGAGTGATCTCAGACATTTTCCGAAACAAATGAAATGGCGCATGTAAGGCACCAGTTGAAACACAGACACCGTGTCACTACCCCGTTCCCGTTCTCGGTCATCCGAACTCTCTCTTTCTCCCTCATGCCTTCATCTGACCCTCAGCTCTCCCTCTCTTCCCCTCTCACTATGGAGGAATGCACGCACGTGACACGCTAATGCGGGAAAGTGTTCAGCAGCAGCAGCGTCATCACCTTAAACGCTGATGGATGTGGGCTTCGGAGAAAGAGAGAGAGAGCGAGAGAGATAAGGAGGCTAAGAGCCCATATCCTGCTGCGATAATCTATCTCTCCGCCCTGGTTACAACCCGTGTTTACGAAGAGTTATTTACAGTACGAAGAGAAGAGAAAGTGTTTGGGATAAAAGGAATAAAACACTTTGGGACGTGCCGTTGTTGGAAAATAATCAACTTCAGGGTAAAGGGAAGTCTGTTTCATCACACCAACCTATCGTTGATTCATTTCCTATAACGGCACACCTGCGTGTAAATATTCATATACTCATATGAATATTCATATACTCATATGAATATTCGTATACTCAGGGGTCCAAGCACCAAACGTGCCGGAACCCTGTTGTTTTTGTTCGAGATTTTCTCTTTCTTCTTCTTCTCTTCCATAAAAACGACTTGTGCAGACCAAATCTACTGTAAATCGTACAGTCGTGAAACTTGCTCGATAGTTAGTACTCCATCCTGCAACCCAGACAAGTGAGATGAGCCTGATCAGCCCACTGGTGGCGCTACAGGACAGGGTTTTATGGTTTGGCCCTTTTCTCATGCGCCGAAAGTTTCTCTCAACCCATGGAGGAAATAAAAAAGCCCATCACACACGTTTAGCTCCTCCCACTTCGAATTGCACAAAATGCGAAACCTACCTGCAGATTTAATGAACATTTCCTCCTCATACACACGTTTTACTAGGTTCGGAAACCACGCATATTTATACGTAACGCTACCGAGTTTTAAACGCCTGGAGCACCAGGTTCTGTTCGCACCTTCTTTGGTATTTTGGCAGACATCCGCCTTGCTAAAAGAAAAACAGTCATAATGACAGTGCGTTTCCTTCTGTATTCGCCGGAGGGCCGATATCGACAACTGTCCAAACAACAACCTTTCAGGAGGCAGATTAACGGTGGTATGTGTTTCTATAAATGAGGAAAAACATTCATATAAACAAAACCCAACATACAAACACACATTAAAGCCTCAGAGTCTGGTACTAATTAGTCACTGAAATGAGTCTCAGCTAATGTTTATAGACAGAAGTGTTCTATTTTGAGGTTTTATTTGATTTATTTTAGCATTGTTCTTTTTTTTTTTATTCTTTTATATTGTTCCATTTATCTGTTAATACCTGACTGTACATTTTATTTTACTTGATAAAATAAACCTGATACATTTTTCTAAATACCATGAATACGTTTCATTTGGGGCGCACGGTTTCTTAGTGGTTCGCACGTTCGCCTCACACCTCCAGGGTCGGGGGTTCGATTCGCACCGTGGCCCTGTGTGTGTGGAGTTTGCATGTTCTCCCCGTGCTGCGGGGGTTTCCTCCGGGTACTCCGGTTTCCTCCCCCAGTCCAAAGACATGCACGGTAGGCTGATTGGCGTGTCTAAAGTGTGCGTAGTGTATGAATGGGTGTGTGAGTGTGTATGTGATTGTTGCCCTGCGATGGATTGGCACCCTGTCCAGGGTGTACCCCGCCTTGTGCCCCATGCTCCCTGGGATAGTCTCCAGGTTTCCCCGTGACCCTGAAAAGGAGTGAGCGGTACAAGATGGATGGATGGATGGACGTTTCATTTGTGCCTTTGAATACATGAATACATTCGTGCCTTTTCCATTTTCCTTCCTTTTTTCTTAAATATGTATATTTTCATGAATATTCAATAATTCATTTTATTTTTTCATGTCTCAACTGTTGGGTGCTTTCGCAAAACAAAACGATAAAACCTCACCACGTCGGTGTGTGTAACGAGACGACATTGCTATATAATTATATCCGGCATTACAGGATTTGCAGGATTTTTCCTCATCACTAACAAAAAGAAAAGTCAACAAAGAAGATAAGAGAGACAAAGAGAGACGGAGGGAGAGACGATGAGTCGTCTCCCACCTGTTAGAGTCTTTTTTTTAAAAATAAATCCGTCTCTAAATCCTTAAATCCCTAAAATCGACTTCACCTTTCTTCGAATCAGAACTTTAATCATTAAACGCCTACACAGGAGAAGCTCAGGTTCGCTCATCACTGACGCGGAGAGAAAGGAGACAAAAGGAGGAGAGGAAAAGTGGAAAAGTCATGAGAGGGAAACAAACGGAGTGTGCAACTGAAAAAAAGATTTGCTTTCAATTCACACGAATAAGAAAAAAAAAAAAAGTTCCACTGGGACACCTGCGTAATGCTAACGGCTCCAAATAAACCTCATAATATCATTCACAAATGTAAAAAACAAAAATATGTCAAAAGTTATTTCGACAACATGATACCTCATCTAATCCCTAAATTTTAATAAATATAATTATTATTCATTACGGACAATTTAGAGATGCCAATCAGCTTATATCGCATATCGCGAATATCTTTCTCGGGGAAGAAACCGGAGTAGCAGGAAGAAACCCCCGGAGCACAGGGAGAACATGCAGACTGCAGGCATGCAGGGCAAAGGCAGGAAGTGAACCCCCAACCATGGACGGTATATATAGTTGCAATCAACCCCCATTGCAAATCAGGTTTATTGTCAAAAATGTACAGACTTTCAGCTGTTTGAAATGAACAAATCAAACAAAAGCAGTTGAAATAGTTCAACACAAGGAATGCTTCAAGTGGTTTCCCTGAATTCAACTGAAAATGCGACTTGTAATGATTTCTCCAGTCTCAAAATGATTTAACCCCTGAATAGAATCCCTCACAACAAGACAAATATACAAAACAGGTGTTGTCTCAAGCTATCAACGGCTGAAATCAGAGTTCTGAGAAGGCAGGTTGTGAAAAACCCTCGAGTGACTGCAAAAGACCTGCAGGGAGACTTGGTGGGAACGGGCACTGCGGTTTCAGTGAGCACGGTAAGGCGCGTACTAAACGCAGACGGTTTCCATGCCAGAACTCCAAGACGTTCACCACTACTGACCCAAAAGCACAAGAAATGTCGGCTCAAAATCATATAAATAAACCACGGAAGTTTTGGGATTCTGTTCTGTGGAGCGATGAAACAAAACTGGAACTTTTCTGCATGATGGATCGGCGGTGCGTCTGGAGGAAGAAGAATGAAGAAAGAACACTGTACACAGTCGAGCATGGTGGAGGCTCGGTGATGCTCTGCGGCTGCTTTGCATCCTCTGGCACTGGAAACCTGCAGCGTGTGGAAGGCGAGAAGGATTCACTGAAGTATCAGGAAATCCTAGGAGAAAACATCATGCCGTCTGTGAGGAAGCTGAAGCTTGAAGCGCTAGATCTTCCATCAGGACAATGGTCCCAAGCATACCTCAAATTCCACCAAGGCTTGGTTGCAGAAGAAGTCCTGGAAAATTCTACACGGCCATCACAGTCACCTGACTTGAACCTCATAGAAAATCTCTGGTGGGATTTCAAGAAGGCGGCTGCAGCACGCAAACCCGAGAATATTACTGAACTGGAGGACAGTGCTCATGAGGAATGGGATAAGATTCTTCAGGAACGCTGCCAGAAGCTGTGCATCTCGTTTGCAGCAGGTCAACGGGGGGTTGAATCATTTTGATTGCAAAATCATGAGTATCATATTGTATTTGATATATTTTATGTCAAATGTAAATAAATAAAGAATGCAAACCCCCCCCCCCCCCCAACATTTCAGGTCAATAATGAGACACACAGTTGGTCTCCGGATATTTTTTGCTCCACTTCCCTCTAAAAACACAGCAGAGGTCAGGAGCGATGAACCGTGTCGCAGCTAAGTGTCTTCATGTGTTTGGTGGATAAACTCCAGATCTGATTCGGGACAGAACCATCCTGTAGATGTGTATCACGAAGGAAGTGTGTGTGTGGTTCTGCTCTAATGACGCTAAAGAAGTTAAAGAACACATCCAAAAAAAACAAAAACAACAACAACAAAAAGAAACAGATCACCGGGGCAGGAGGAACGGAGACGTTAAAAAATTATTACTATATATATATATATATATATATATATATATATATATATATCAGAATAACAGCCTGTGGACATTTGTAGGAGAACCTCTCAGTGAGGCACATCAGCTATTTGTTAAATTCCATCAGAGACACATCTGATTCGACTTAATAAGAAAGCCCAGACCCGCCCCAGGTGTGCCGGCGGTGGAATTTACTAAATACATGACGGTGGCTGTAAATACTACGTTGCCTTGAAAATGACTATCACGTTTTGACAGATATGTAACTAGAGTCTCGTTTCAACAAGGACATTTTGGTCATGTGGTGTTAGAAAGAAAGCAAGCAAGATAAAGACAGGAAATGTCGAGGAAGAGTCATAAAGCTGTCTGATCACCCGAGGCCAGTCGTGAGATGTATTTTGTATTGACTTGGACTTGTCTCAGACTTATGTGCATTTGTACTTGGATTTGTCTCAGTCTTGGCCTCGGTCTCTAATCTTTGTGTTGTCTGTTCTTTTCGAATGCGCAATGTTTAGCAAGAAGTAATTCCTTTTTCTAGTAAACAGTCTAAGCGTCGGCAGAATACACGGACGAAGCCAGATAGTTGAAGTAGACTTGGTCTCAAAAAGGATTTGACGGTTTTCGGTCTCGCTTCCATTTGGACTCGATCCCCTTAAGACGCGATCTTTACTCGATCTTGGCTAGTTCTAGCTTTGGACTTGATGATGGCGGTCTTGACTACAGCCCTACATCAACCGCAAAGTCGTTTCCTTACGAAGTCGTAGAAGAGAAGTCTTGAATAACTGGTCTTGTAGTGCTTGTGGAAAGACTGTAGTTCTCTGAAGACTGCAAAGCAAGGAGTGAGAGCCAGCGGCAGAAAATAACGTCTTACAGACTCCATATTTGAGATTTTTGTTCTACAAATGGGCCAGGATTTTTCATGATAATCTGGAGAGAAGAAACAGTGCTGCCTGTTTGCAATTGACCTTGACCTTTAAACAGTGCATAATGGTTAGCACGGGATGAGTCGGTTATAGCATCTCCCAACCGAATCTGTTTTACTAAGGCTGGTGAGAAAAGAAATAACTACTAGTGACCAATGGACAAAACAGCTTGTGGATTAGAGAGGTCAAAGAACAAGCAAAAACCCATCCAAATTCAACATCTCAGAGCAGGACAGTATCTCAGAGCACACTACATTCTAGACACCGTTTTTAATGGACCATGACAGCTGAAAGCTAAGCTGTTATGCTGTTAGAAGCGTCAGAATTTGGAATAAGTAACCGAGTCCACGGATTCGTCCGGTTCGGAGTCGAGAGTACAGGAGTGTGGTGTTGTGAGGAACGTTTCCTAGGGGAAAAAAATGTACCCAAGTCAAATGATGAACAGCACAAAAATGAAAGAAGTAACAAAATGACCCACACCAAAACAGTAAATGAAGTGAGAGCAACAAAAACGATCGACGCCTAATGGAACAACAAGATGAATGTAACTAAAAAGACCTATATCGAATGATAAACAAGCCAAAAGTAACCAAAATGACTCATACCGGTGATAATTGAGATAAAAGCAACACACTGAACATGATCAACATGATGAAAGATACAAAAATGAGCCACAATAAATGATAGATGCGGTAGAAATAACAAAAACAAACGAGGAAAACAACAAAAATGACCTACAGCAAATGATAACTGAACAATACACAGGGTATTAATATCAAATAAAAAAATGACCCACATCAAGTGCAAGAAACCAAAGTTACCCAGAAAGTAACCGAGACGAACAAAATGTGATCATTAAACGATAATGGACACGCCATATTAACGCAACAGAACTAAGAAATATTCCTCGTTACTCACGTGTTTGCCTCAAATACCCTAAACAGAAAGGAAGGTCTTGAAGAAAGACTATTCCAGACATTGGACCACCACCTAGTGGCAGAGGCATTAAAACAAGACAGGGGCAAGTCAAAAGTTAACCTACTGGGGCCCCTATACCCCCTGAGGATTTTCTGAATCACTGCAGTGTGTCTGAACATTTCATACCTTTCATCACCCAGTAGTTCACTGCTTCATCAGCCAGGATCACAGTCCTGAGATGTCAGTCCTATCAAACATCTCTGGCATGGAGTGCACAAGGCTGTTAGCAGAAAGCAGAGAGACCAACTGTGCAAGAAGTGCGCAATGAAAATGTCCATATGGAACAATTTTCCTCTGAACATCAAAGGAGTCACAACACGCCAAACACATAGATCTACCTAATAAACACACTGTTTAGCGAACCGTACATATATGCGTACAGACTTCCTGTAAATGTGGTGTTTAGGTTGTTCTCGGTATTAAGTGCTACGCGTTAAGCCGTTGGCACTACTGAGGTTTCTCACGCCTGCACGTTTGCATTTTCTCTGCTTTAACTTGCCAGACTAGTCTCATTAATTACCTGAGTTGAATCAGATGTGTTAGATGAGGGAAACAGTAAAATATGCAGAGCATGGGGTTCCCATTCCAAGCCTGGAGTTGGGCAACAGGCTTAACTATTACCATCACACACCATCATCTGCTCCTGCTCTCTGGCTGGCTCGACCAAACAGCACAGCCGGTCTCAACACTCTGATCGCGGGAAAAGATTCGGAGCTGCATTTATAAATAAACCTTTAAAAGAAGTTTGGAGATATTTTTATTTAACGTCGGCATAAATTTATTAAAACACTGGATAATTTGTGAAAATCTCAGTTTGAAAGATTGACGGATCTAAAGTCAATTAAATTTACTCAGAATAAACGATAAACAAAACAACCAAATTTACCCAGAGTAAATGATAAACAAAACAACTAAATTACTCAGAGTAAACGATAAACAAAACAACTAAATTTACTCAGAGTAAACAATAAAAAAAACAACATTTACACAGAGTAAACGATAAACAAAACAACTAAATTTACTCAGAGTAAACAATAAAAAAAACAACATTTACACAGAGTAAACGATAAACAAAACAACTAAATTTACCCAGAGTAAACATTAAACAAAACAACATTTACCCAGAGTAAACGACAAACAAAACAACCAAATTTACCCAGAGTAAATGATAAACAAAACAACCAAATTTATACAGAATAAACGATAAACAAAACAACTAAATTTACTCAGAGTAAACAATAAACAAAACAACATTTACACAGAGTAAACGATAAACAAAACAACCAAATTTACACAGAATAAACGATAAACAAAACAACTAAATTTACTCAGAGTAAACAATAAACAAAACAACCAAATTTATACAGAATAAACGATAAACAAAACAACTAAATTTACTCAGAGTAAACAATAAACAAAACAACATTTACACAGAGTAAACGATAAACAAAACAACTAAATTTACCCAGAGTAAATGATAAACAAAACAACATTTACCCAGAGTAAACGATAAACAAAACAACCAAATTTACTCAGAGTAAACGATAAACAAAACAACCAAATTTACACAGAATAAACGATAAACAAAACAACTAAATTTACTCAGAGTAAACGATAAACAAAACAACCAAATTTACACAGAATAAACGATAAACAAAGCAACCAAAATTACCCAGCGTAAACAATAAATCAGACAGAAGCAACAAAACTTACTTATGGCAAACAAAAAACCAAAACAGTTGCCACAGTAACCAAAATTATCCATGCAATTCGTAGAACAAAGGGAAAGCAACAATAAGAAAGAACCCATTAACAAGGTAAACATAATCCCACAAAAATTACCGACAGCAGTGAAAACTGAGGTGAAGCATTTGATTCAATTCTAAAATGATGCTGTGGTAGAAAAACACAATCAAATAATAAATAATCATCATGTAACGTTTCTGTTTATTGATCATTGCCACCATAATGCACGAACACTCTGCATGCTCATACTTTTTAGTAATATTTTTGTCATATGGAAAAACAACAACAACAATTGACTGTTTATCACTTACTTATTCTTTAAACACAATAACTATACTCTTTAAAACAATTTAGCTCATGTACATTTTTTGCATGTACTGACTTCCACCCATTGAACAAGGATCAGGAGGAGCAGGAAACACTACTGAACACTGAACGCACAGCCTTCAAGGTGTGTAAACACTGCCACATAGTGTGTATTTCAGTGAATTGCGCTCTACACTACAGCACTGACCGAGCACTGACTGGGACTTATACTGTAATGTACAGCAGGTCAGAACACACACACACACACACACACACACACACACACACACACACACACACACACACACGGGGGTCAGACGAAATTATAATCAAGGACAAACTGGGAAAGAAGTACGGCTAAGAACGGCTCACTACACAGCTAAAAAATATATACAAACACACAGAGAAACTGTAATGAGGAGCAACGAGCACTGGGTGTTAAATAATAAGTAATTAAATAATTAAAAATAAATACAAAGAAAAAATATACAGTTTAAAATCTAGTTTGTAATGATCATAATAATAATAACAATAATAATAATAACTAGTAAATCAACACATTAATAAACAGATAAATCCGAAAACCTGAATTAAATGGAATTAAAAACATTATATTATATTACGCTATATCATGTTATATTATATTTTATATTAAGAATAGTAACAAAACGTTGTATATTTTTAAATCATATATTATGTTTTATTTTATTTTAAGAATAGTAACAAAACCTTATTTTATATTATATTAGGCTATATTGTGTTATTTTATATCATATTAATTTATATCATGTTATTTTATATTATATTACATTATAGTGTTATTTTATATTGTATTACATTATATTGTGTTATTTTATATTATATGACAGTACATCGTGTTATTTTATATTATATTATAATACATCGTGTTATTTTATATTATATTATGCTGACTAACTGCTGAACAGTGATCCACAGCTCACCTGAAACACAGTGTGTATCCTCTCCTGACCATCGTCCGTCTTCCTGACATACGCGCTCCTGTGAGCCGTAGAGGCGGTAACCATGGTTACAGGAGAATCTGACATTAGCCCCCTCCAAATATAGCGTTCCTTCTTTTTGCCCGTGTTTGGGGGGCTGTATCCAGCCACAGGACACCACTGAGGATCAGGAAAACATTACACTGAGGTCAAAAGTCACCGAAATGTCATCACAATATCTCTCAGTCAAAGTGTGTACTGTAAGTACATCTGCAGTATTCCTATTTAGATTTGTTTCCATTAGATTGTTTATTTTGTGATGATTCATTCACATAGCATAAGCACAAAGATTCTATCTTTTATGTTAAATTGCTGGCGTGTTCATTTAAAGCTAGCTGGTTAGTGAGAAATTCTATGTATCAAATTCTATGTATCAAATTAAATGTATCAAATTAATTTGAGACTTCTTTAAAGATAACTAAATTAAACTAGATGTGGTTAAAAGTTTTATTCGTTTCTTACCACGGATTACATGATATAACAAGCGTTTAAGTGTAAGTGTGCACCACACTTAAACGCTTAAAGGTTAAAGGTTAAAGTGATGTGATCTCTGAGGAGTGATAGCACAGAGCTGATAAGAGATTTTAAGAGATTTTACAGTCGTATCAGATGTGATGACGTGAAGAAACGTTTAAGAGATAAAGAGTGATTTGAGGTTATAAAGGTTTGTGTTCTGGCATGTCAGCACTGATTCTGTCCCCGATGACCCTGTGTGACCCTGTGTCTCCCTGTGTGTCCGTGTGTGAGCCCTATGTGTCCCAGTGTCCCCCTGTGTCTCCCTGTGTGAGCCCTGTGTCCCCCTATGTGAGCCGTGTGTCCCCATGTGTCTCCCCATGTGAGCCCTTTGTCTCCCTGTGTCTCCCTGTGTCCCCCTGTGTGAGCCCTGTGTCCCCCTGTGTGAGCCCTGTGTGTCCCTGTGTCTCTGTGTGGGCCCTGTGTGAGCCCAGTGTCCCCGTGTCTCCCTGTGTGAGCCCTGTGTCTCCCTGTGTGAGCCCTGTGTCTCCCTGTGTCCCCCTGTGTCTCCCTGTGTGAGCCCTGTGTCTCCCTGTGTCCCCCTGTGTCTCCCTGTGTGAGCCCTGTGTCTCCCTGTGTCCCCCTGTGTAAGCCCTGTGTCTCCCTGTGTCCCCTTGTGTCCCCCTGTGTCTCCCTGTGTCCCCCTGTGTAAGCCCTGTGTCTCCCTGTGTCCCCTTGTGTCCCCCTGTGTCTCCCTGTGTGAGCCCTGTGTCTCCCTGTGTCTCCCTGTGTGAGCCCTGTGTGAGCCCTGTGTCTCCTTGTGTCCCCCTGTGTGAGCCCCGTGTCCCCCTGTGTGAGGCCTGTGTCCCCCTGTGTGAGCCCTGTGTCTCTGTGTGAGCCTTGTGTGAGCCCAGTGTCCCCGTGTTTCCCTGTGTGAGCCCTGTGTTTCCCTGTGTCCCCTTGTGTCTCCCTGTGTCCCCCTGTGTCTCCCTGTGTGAGCCCTGTGTCTCCCTGTGTCCCCCTGTGTAAGCCCTGTGTCTCCCTGTGTCCCCCTGTGTGAGCCCCGTGTCCCCCTGTGTGAGCCCTGTGTCCCCCTGTGTGTCCCTGTGTGTCCCTGTGTGACCCTTCAATGTCTAGAATAGGATTTTATTTGAACATTATTCTAACATGACTGTAGTGATGGTGCCGTGGGAGCTACGCGATCCTCACTACAAAAGCAACTAGACACCGTTACAAGAATTTCTAATGTAAATACCGACACTGGAATTAGAACACTGTTTTTTGGTGTCCACTCACCAGGCTGTAGGTCCTGCGTCGTGGCTGCGTGAGCGCGCACAGCGTGCAGCGTGTTGTTGCCCAGCTCCAGACTTCGTGTGCTTAACGTGTCGTATTTACAGAACCGAGCTCCGTCCCCTACGCACATCTTCAGCGTGGGATTCAGGAGCGGGTCGGACGCATCTTCGCTCACGGAGAACTGCGGGATGAACGACGGATCGTGCTTCGGGGAGAAGTAGTACTCGTTAAGGAGGTGCTCCGAGTCGTACGTGAAGAGAGAGGACTCGTTTGTAATGGCCCCTGAAAGAAAGACAAGACGGAGTGTTCTTACTGGCCGAAAGGCATTAGAGCAACAACAATACTGTACATAACACATACGGTATGTTGAACAAGTTTTAAAAATCACGTATTTTATTTCTAACTATTTCTTCTTTTATCACTTACAGTAATTAAGTTCCCAAACCAGGCGTCAGTCCACAACGATTAATACTGCATGCGATGTGTATGAGAACGCCCCAAAGTGGATTATTTTTCTAGAACGTCCTCTTACACTATAGAAATTTGCCAACACTGATATTTTTATTGATCAAAGAACGGCAGTCATAGTTTTTTTTTTTTTTTTTTACCCATTTATAGTTACGTTTAATGTTATCGAACATCTAAGAAACAAATGAGTTCTGGGAATTGTACGTAAACTTCTGGAATCTAGCAATCTAGTTATTGACGCATTGTTTGTTTGTTTGTTTTTAATAAATATTTGATGAATTTCAAATAAAAAAAAAGAACTAAAATCAATTTGAGACGGGAATAAGATTACTAAAGCAAACAAAATTCGACGCTTTGTGCATTTCTCCCAACATCTAGCTAGCTTAAATATTCACGATGTTTACTTTTCTTACACCTTAAAGCTGGGACTAAAACTCTTAATCCTTTATAAAGAACTGTTTTAAATTTCCTCACTTTTAAACGCTATTGTCAGATTATATATATATATTTTTTTTAGACGGGTCCATTTTTTATTTCACAAAATCCAAAAACGTGTGTTGCTAGTGTGCTAGCGTGTTGAACAGGATGCTACGCTAAATCCGTATCAGATTTAAGTTGTTCTAGTGAACGAGTGTCCACAAGCTAATACGCAGTTAGCAATCTGCATTCACAGCTAGCTAACATTTGTTCTACGGTTCCGTTTTGATCATTTGCGTTTAGAAATTCCCACGGCCGTTCGTGTTGGTTAAATTTAGCTAGCTAACGTAGCGTAACACGAATGAGCAGTGTTGGATTTGCTAGCTAGCGATTGTGAGTTGGTAATAAAAACTAAGCGAAAACCAAAACAAGAAACAAAACAAAAAGCATCACAAACCGTGATGAAGAACCGCAGGACAATAATATAATGTTAGTCAAGAGAATACATGTTTTTTTTTTTTAGTGTTTGGATAAAATATGCCGTATAACGTTTGTTACATCAGCTGAGTTTACTTAACGTGAACGACAGCAGTGAACACGTGCAGACTTTGGACTGGACTGATACGTGATAACAAGGTCATAAATTCATGCTCTGCATAGCTAACAACCTTTCTAATAGTCTCTATTAGAAAGCAAGGCTATGATACTCAGGATTAAACCGGTTTTAACATAATGACACAATGTTAAAATAGTTAACAACAACAACAACAACAACAAATGAGTGTAGACTGAAATGAGCACGTTTTAAAGGTACAGTTCACGTCTTTTGATCTTATTCCCAAAACACAAAAGGCACAAAAGGTTCGGGAAACCCTGTACTAGCTCCTCTTTAACAAGGTTCCCACTCGATAATATTATTAGACCCCGAGTTATCTGTACTAGCATGAGGATATAATGCACTTCGCTTCACTCCGGATAAGGGTGTCTATGTTTTTAAACTGAATTTTATTTATTAATACAGAGACTCACATCCTGCTCCGAATGTGAAAATGTCCTGAGCGCTGCTGTCTCCGCCCACAACCGTCCCGTCGCTGGAGGTCAGATCGTCTTCAGGATCGTCGTTCATTTTCCCCAGCAGGCCCTGCGTCTTCTTCTTAAACTCCTGCGGCAGTAAAACAGTCAGGGTCATGACCCCGCCGCGACCTCGGATCTCCAGCCCTGCGCCTGAGGGGAACATCACCGTGACGTTCTGGGGTACCGCCGAGAACACAAACACACCTAGAAGGCATGGGACAAAGATTAGGATTCAGGAATGTGCCAGAAACAATGTGCAGCTTGGCTTTTAAAATGTTCTTTAAAAAAAAAGTCAACATGCCTTAGGAATGTTCTAGAACCAGAACACAACATGGTTTACAAATGTTCTGCTACCAACACTCAAAATCTTAGAAATGTTCTAGATCCAATATTCAACATGCCTTGGGAACGTTCTACAACCGAACTTCCTTTTTGTTAAGAAGGTTC
This sequence comes from Ictalurus punctatus, assembly GCF_001660625.3. Lineage (NCBI taxonomy): Eukaryota > Metazoa > Chordata > Actinopteri > Siluriformes > Ictaluridae > Ictalurus > Ictalurus punctatus. Next base: position 17,862,503 of record NC_030437.2, on the reverse strand, counting down.
TAGAATCAAGATGTAATCTTGGTTAGGAACGTTCAAGACCCAACAGGCAACATGGCCTAGGGTCCAGGTTTTGCAATGTTCTAGAACCAGTACACAACATGCATATAAGTGTTCTGGAACCAATATTAAACAGCTTAAGAATGTTCTAGAACAAATGCGCACCATGGCTTAAAATGTTCTGTAACCATACCCTTAAGACTGTTCTAGAACCAAAAGGCAACTTGGCCTATGCACCAGGCTTTGGAACATTCTAGAACCAGTACACAACATGCCACATAAATGATGAACCGAGATTACCGATATTATATAATGCTCTATATGTTTAGAGAATGTTCTAGAACCAATACACAATATGCTTTAGGAATATCATAGAACCTAGAAGAAAAAAATTCTTAGGAATTTTCTAGAAACAAGATGTAGCTTAGGAATGTTGTGGATCCAAAATACAACCAATACCCACGCTTGGGAATGTTCTAGAACCTATATACAACCAATACCCAAGCTTAGGAACATTATATAACCAAGTACTAACCAATACCCAAGCTTGGGAATGTTCTAGAACCAATACACAACCAATACTCAAACTTGGGAATGTTCTAGAACCTATATACAACCAATACTCAAGCTTGGGAATGTTCTAGAACCTATATACAACCAATACTCAAGCTTGGGAATGTTCTAGAACCTATATACAACCAATACTCAAGCTTGGGAATGTTCTAGAACCTATACACAATCAATACTCAAGCTTGGGAATGTTCTAGAACCTATATACAACCAATACTCAAGCTTGGGAATGTTCTAGAACCTATATACAACCAATACCCACGCTTAGGAATGTTCTGGAACCAACACGCAGCCAATACTCAATCTTAGGAATATTCTAGAACCAACACACAGCCAACACTGAAGATTAGGAATGTTCTGGATCCAATACACAACCAATATTCAGGCTCAGGAATGTTCTAGAACCAGTAAACAAACAATACTCAAGCTTAGGAGTGTTCTAGAACCAATACACAACCAGGGCTCAAGCTTAGGTATGTTCTGAAACCAGTACACAACAACATGGCAAATAAATGTTCCGGAATCAATATTAAAGTGTTTAGGACTATACTATAAGCAGTGTCATACACATTGCAGGTTCCAGATCATCTGTTCTCCATCTCATAATCTGATGCCGAGTGGGACGTGAAAGTCCGAAGCTGATCTGGGATCAGTATTTATGGTAAAATGTTCCTCAGGTCTCACCTTCAAGATCCATCCAGGTCTGTTCAGAGAAACTAAGCACCTGTCGGTTCTGTAAGACCTGCAGGTGATCCGGTTTATCCGCGAGACGCACCTCGATGACGTCAGAGTTATTCTCCTTCATGGCCACCGAGGAGAGACGCGTCGCCATGACGACAGAGCCTTGAAGGGAAACGGATGTGACAAACTCAAAAAAGTGCACTCGTTGTTTTTGCCACAAACACAGAGTCACACTGAGGTTTTTACACGGTGACAGAAAGAGATGATTTTCAGTCATTTTACCGTTCTCTGATTTCATTGGCTCAGTCCTGCCCTGCACTGTCAGCTGGTACTCCGGTGAGTGAAGCAGGACGTACTCTCCTTTACCGTTAAAGGTGTACGTGGAACCGTCGAACGTGATGAAGTGAGGATCACCGAGCACAGAGGCTGAAAGAAAAAAAAAATTGGAAAACCACGTAACGCAAACTGATCCTCTCGGAGAAAAAAAAAAAGAGACAGGAAGTATGTGTATTAGATCATATAAGATAAAAGCATTTTCTTCACCTGCTTTCGGAGGCTGGTACGTCCTGCAGTCGCTGGACGGGCGGTGTGTGAAATAATACTCGCAGTTATCCGACCACAGGCAGCAGTAGTAGAACGTGATCACGTCGTATTTCCAGTGGGAGAAACTTGGCACTTTGGGGGGCTTTTTGTACGGCGGTGACCCCCAGTCGTGCCCTCGGTCCGGGGTACTTCCCCCAATCGAGTCACTGGTGAGAACCTGAGCTCCGGTTTTGTCATAACAACACTGCTGACCTGCTGCGTACTTCGGGCTGCACACAAAGAAGCAGAAATGAAAATGAAACACGTGCTTTTTTTGTGCTCTTTGATTTGAGTTATTGTAGTACACAGAGGACAAGGCGTGTGTTCAGAGTGTTACCTGCCCTGAATGCCTCGCACGCAGTGCACAGCTCCTGGGTGATAAGTGCACTTACTGCCCTTCTCGATGTCACAGCCGTAGTCTGTCTGAAAATATCCAAACCCATGAATATTTACTCGTCATCCTGCCAGCTCGTTAACAAGCTCACTTTCTGCACTCACGAGCCAACCCGAGCAATCGTCCGGTTCTAGATCTCGTTTGCACATAGCTGCGTCAGACAGCTTTCATTTAACCCAGACGCAGAGGTTTAAGCTCGTATGAGTGGCTGGGTTACAAATGAATTTCCAATCAATAATTTGACAAAGAAAAGAAAAGAAGTAGAACCCAGTGCCAATAAGTCTAGTAGTTCTTCGTATTCATTCATTTGTGCGCCTGAAATGCCCTTCAAATACACTTCAAAGAGGAAGGGAAGCTTTCGAAGGAAAAAACAAACATTTGACCTTGATGTGACCTCGATCCTGTTTGGATCAACCACAAAATCTAATCACGTCATCTGTTGGTTATAATCAGTCCCTCACAGGATTCCGCGGTCGCACAAACGAACGCAAAAATCAAGAAAACGACGCGATATTCGGAGGATTTTTCTACATTTTTCGAAAAAACTGCAGATTTTCTGCAGACCCGGGCCGGGACGTTCGGCCAAAGCCCTCTTCGAGTCACGAGTACAGCTAAAAAGTCTCATTTACCAACAAACATCACCGCGAAAGACCGCGCGAAACGATTTCCTGCAATTGCGGTTTCGCCGATTTCGAGCCATTTTCCGCAAAATAAATAAATAAATAAATAAATAAATAAATAAATAATCGGAAAACTCTGAAAACAGATACGCAAATTTGGAAAGAAGAAGAAGAAGAAGAAGAAAAAAAGCCGAAGCAAAAATCATCGAACATTTTTGGACGCAACAATGACGAAATGACCGTGTAATGATCTTTCCATTGAAATCTAATGAACATTCAACAACTAGTTCGGAAGTTAGCGCTCGAATGAGAATCTGTAAACGCAGGCCTAATGCTTAAACAACCTAGAGTTGGAGGAAGAACATTATTTTTTTTAAAAAAGCATGCCAAAAAAAAAGAGAGAAAGGGATAAGCAGATACAGAAAGAAAGGATAATGACACGGTGTGTCAGAGTTTAAAGCCAAGCAGCTGATTGGTCAGCATAATGATAAACCCCGTTATGATAAACCCCGTTATGATAAACCCCGTTATGATAAACCCCGTTATGATAAACCCCGTTATGATAAACCCCGTTGTGACCTCACCAGTGACGGTCACTCCAGAAATGTATTTTAATAGGGAAAAAAAAAATCAAAAATTTAAATATTTTAAAAGTGAAAACGAAGAGTTTGTACTTTAAGCAGTTTGAGCTAATTCGTTCTAAATGAAGGTTTTGTTAGAAGAAGAAGAAGAAGAAGAAGAAGAAGATGAGGACGAATGATAACCTCGGATCCCTGCGATCACTGTAATTAATGATCACCTATACTGCTGTGGCACTAACAGGATACCGATTACGATACATGACACAACACTTCACTTCAGTCTCGTTTTAATCTCACATGGAACCTGCCGGTGTCGGCTCGGGCTTGTGCCAGCGTGCAGGGGCAATCGATGATCTCATTCAGGAAACTGGGCATCAGATTTTCCTCTCCATCCCACTTCAGACACTTTTCCAAAGCCCAGGCTGCAGAATCTTTCCTGAAGGCGTCCTCCAGGTGATAAGCCAGAGCATGATCACCACTCCACAGAGCGTTCACGTTCCTACACACACACACACACACACACACGAGAGACCCCAGGATTTCATGGCAGAAAAAAAATTGTTGGTTTCTATATCACATTAAGCATGGAAAAAGTTCTGGCATGATTTATCTCTTTTTTAAGACCTGCAATTATAACAGGGGTGTGTAGACTTTTTTTTAAAAAATAAATAAATTTTATATCCCCTGCAGTACATTATGGCACTTACTTAAACAGTTTATCACATAGAAGAATTTAAGTTTAGTTTACATTAACACAGAAAGAACAAAAATCACAGTTTATTATATTACATCATATTTTATCATACAGAACAAACTTGATCCTAGCGCAACAACAAAAAAAAACAATTATTACAGAAGATTGTAATTAAAAATAAAAAGTATCGCATGTTCTTAATGTTTACTTTTTATTATTCTGCACCATCCGATTGATCAGAGGGTTTTTAAAAATACCGTATATGAAAATATGCTGCGTTGTGTTGTGTCCGTGCTTTATGGCATCACGGTCGATCAAGCAAAGAAATCCTTTTATCTATCCTTCCTTCTAAAATAAAGGAACTCGGGTGCAAGTCACTGGAGATAACCGTGAACTGAACGCAAATGAGGACGAAAACGTACCATGTTCCATCAGGTTCGGTGCTTGGACTGACCCTCATGCTGCCCATGTGCCACAGCGCCAGCGGCATTTCCATGGGTGTTGGGACGAAGCTGAACGCCCCGTTATTGCTCACGTTCTTCCCTACAGAGTACAGATACTTCCACTCGGCCCTCCATCGATCGGTATACGGCTCTCCTGTGGTCAGAAGAAGAACATCAGCGTCGGTGTACGTAAAAACACGTCTCTCGTGATCGTCACACGGCATCTTCGGTTAAACTGGATTTCAAGTGGTGAACGTGTGAGCTTTCGGGACAACGTCGAGAATTAAAAAGCAGTCGGCTATAGTTCAAAAAAATAAGGATGGTTCTGCTCCACTTACCGAACTCGTCATAGCCCCACAGCTCAAGGTTTACTCTCGCAGCTTTAATCAGAGACGAATTCCACACCATCAGGAGAATCCCACCGACGCCCGGCGTACCGTAATACTGCCATTGAGTCCCGTTCACCAGGAGGAGCTTATACTCCGCACTCAGCTTACTGTGGTGCACTGATCATCCGATCACAAGAAGCCAGTCATATAATATCACAGCGTGAATCGAAATAATTAGTAGTTAGACTGAGATGCGAGTCTGACCTGAGAGCCATCGTCCAGCTCGGTTATAGTTCAGTCCGTCAGTGGAAACCTTAAACGGGATCCAGCCGGACTCGAACAGCAGGGGCGAGATACAGTGACCTACGCCTTCTGCATCCACGTAGCCCTGAGTTGTGATCTCAGACTTAAACCTGCACACACACACACACACTATTTAGAAACCCATCCATCCATTTCCCATACCACTTATCCTACACAAAGTAGCCTGGAGCCTACAAGACACCCTGGATAGGGTACCACCCCAATCGCACACATTCACACACTACGGATAATTTCTAAATGCCAATCAACCTACAACGCACATGTTTGGACTTGGGGAGGAAACCCCCGGAGCATAGGGAGAACATGCAAACTCAAGGTTTGACGCAATCGTGCTAACCACTAAGCTAACATGCCACACCCCCCCACCATTTAGAAACCAATTCAGTTAAAGAATAAACCAAATTTAACTTGTGTGCTACGATTTAGGCCTGTGAAAAACCTAGATACTTGGATACATTTTCAAGCTACATTATTACATTACCTGATCTGTCAAAATAGTTTTTCTAGGGTTATCCGACACGAAAACGTGAAAAGAGCATGTCCAGGAATGTTCTGGAAATGTAATCAATCAGGGTTTGGTTATAATAAAATATCCCAAACGTCCCTCATCATTAAAAATAGTTTTTAAAAAAAATCTGCCCAGAGAAGGCCGTCCACAAAAAGTCAGTGACCAGGTAAAGACCGGATTAGTCAGAGAAGCCACCAAGAGGCCATGGAGAAGCTGGAGAGATCCATAGTTCAGATAGAACAAGATGTTCGCAACCATAACCCGGGACACGGCACAAATCTGCACGTTATGGAAGAGTGTTGAGAAAAGAAAAAAAAAAAAGGCATATAAATTTACCAAAAGGCACGAAAAAAGATTCTCTGGTATGATGAGACCAAAATGTAGCTTTTTGGCCTTGTCCCAAAGCGCTACGTTTGGCGGAAACCCAACATCAATCATCACCCTGAGAACACCCTACATCCCGTGAAGCATGGTGGTGGTAGCGTCATGTTGTGGGGCTGCTTCTGCAGACTGCTCTGCAAAACGCTCACGGTGCAAGCCTAAATATAAAGCGGGCGTCTGGGACTCTTCAGGACAGAACCGCCATGTTTAACGATCTCCTAAAACATCCTTAGTAAACCCCGAGTCCCTTCTTACCTGCAGGTGAGCTTGACGTTCTGATCAAACTTGACGTTGAGCAGTTTGAAGTCGGTTCCTCCGAGCAGAGAACCGGAGTGAGGTGAGATGTCCAGGCAGAACTGTTTCACGTCCGTGCAGCAGTTCAGTAAGGTCTCGCATGTCGGGTGGCAGGAACAGGACGCCAACTTTTCACCACAGCGACCTTCACAAGACTGAGCTGGAGGAGGGAGATGAACAGATAATAATAATAATAATAATAATAATAATAATAATAATAATAATAATAATAATCATTTCACAGTGTCACAGTACCAGTACCTTCTACCTGCAGTTCAAGTGTATTCTTCATGCATATAAACAGATTATACGGCTAAGCACTGTTATCAGACAGAGTGCAGATATAATATCAGTAATACGAATAATAATTAAACAATAAATAATTGCAGGTAAAAACACGGGGTCAGACGTCCAGGATGTTCTGAGCTCATTTTCGATTTCGATTTGGGTGGCACAGGGTGGCAAAAACAAGCCTCGCCATCCCCGAGTCTGATCTCAAAACACATCGGGGAGGTCTATATACCCAAACGCCTTCAGTATGAGGAATTACAACGCAACTATGAAGGCAGTCGAGTGTCATCACAATGTGTCATCACTATATTGCACCACTAACAGACTGTTCTCTCTCGCTCTCTGCTGAAATAAAAAAAACAAACAAACAAAAAACAACAGAAACTCTATCACAGAAATCCTAATGGTTCCCACTACAAATACCATTACAAACCATCAGCTAACCATGAAAACCATTACCGGTCCTTAATGGTATCCACTAGACATAACATGCCACAAATAGAAGGCAACAAATTACCAGTAGAGACCCACAGGGACCATTAGAGTTTCCATTAAAACCAATACAATTCCCATTATAACCATTACAAATTCTAGAGGGTTTCTATTCTTTTTTTCAGCAGGTGTGTGTGTGTGTGTGTGTGTGTGTGTGTGCTCACCTGCAGCAGGTTGTGAGATCAAATCCAGAAAAGTCAGCACTGAACACAAAGTCAGCACTCTGTACATGAGCATTTTGACTGACACTGACTTCACACAGCTTTTTCAATCCATAAAGTGCCTCTTGTTTGCACCAAAGCCTCAAATCACACACAGGAACAGGAACCGGTTGGCCTAACGTCCCTTTAACCACTCCAGTACGTGTTTAGATCAGGGGTGTGTGTGTAAACGTGCATTTGAGCCATGACATTGTGGCAAAGGTCTTCCTGATAATCATCTGCACTCTGCTCCAGAACTGCTTTGTTACTGTTTAACCTGAAACTGCTTTGTTTACATGTGTAAACTGTAAGAAGTTACACATGAAGTTACAAAAAAAAAAAAAAAAAAACAGCTTCAGTTTTGCAAATGCTTTATTGACTGTAGATATGGTAGAAATGTCTCCAACTAAATGGTCACACTGTAGACTTTTTTTTTTTTTGGCCTCTTAAAATAGCTGGTAATCGGGTTGCCAAGTCTGTTAAAAAAAAATAAATAAAAGAAGAATACAACAACAAAAACACCTCATAACCAACCCAGGACTAGCACTCCAAATACTCCACTTTTAAAACAATGTTTTAAATATTAAAATCATACCTACCCTGTCAAATATTCTGTAATATTTATACATTTAAATTCATATATTAATACATATAAATATGGGAGCAAGGTGGATTAGTGTTTAGCACGATTTCCTCCCACCTCCAGGGTCGGGGTTCGACTTCCACCTCGCGTGCGCAGAGCCCGCACGTTCTCCCTGTGCTTCAGGGGCTTCCTCCGGGTTCTCCGGTTTCCTCCCCCAGTCCAAAAACATGCACTAGGCTGATTGGCGTGTCCAAATTACCCGTGGTGTGTGATTGTGCCCTGCAATGTGTCGTCACCCCGTCACATCGTGACCCGGGATCTCGGGTTAAGCTCCAGGCGCGGCTGCAACCCCGTTTGGAGAAGCAGTACGGAAAAATGGATGGATGGATGGATGGATGGATGGGAAATCATAACTACTGTCTATCACATATTCTGTAATATCTATACGTTTAAATTCATATATTAATACATACTATTGAATTTCATATCTCAATTTTTAATGCTCTACTCGCTACTCCGTTTGCTCTAGACCGCAACGCTTTCTCAAAGGTCTCCGGATGCGGGTTACGAGCGCTAGCTCTGAAGCTGCATGTAGAAAACAGAAAACATGCCCTTATTTAGGTTTTAAAAGCGGGACACGGAGGTTGAGAGATTGTGGTTTCTGAGCGCTGGCTGTAAAAACAGGTTGTATGATTTTACTGGGTTCCTTAGCAGCTTCCTTAGCGGCCCCCGAACCAGAAGACTTTCCAGTCCCCGTCTTGCTCCCTGCTGCTGGGTGCGTTGCTGGGTACCTGGGGACTGGCTTGTCCCCTTTCTTCTTCTTCTTCTTGGCCCTCTTTTTCTCCTGACCTTTGTGTTTCCCCGGGCTGTCAAGGTTGAGGATCTTTACATCGTTTTAATCATAACACAGTTTTAATCCTTTCCACATAACATCACATAATACCTCAGCTTGTATTTGACATTAAGCTGGAAATAACGGCAGAGCTGAGGCTACATATTCCTGAGATCCAAATCTCCTGCAACAATACACACATTCATTTAAATGCTATTTGTATAGAGCTTTTAACAATGGGGCTTTAATCCCTAATTAATATTTTATGTAAACATACATACATTAACAAACATTATATATATATATATATATATATATATATATATATATATATATATATATATATATATATATATATATATATATATATATTCACTTTGACCCCTGATCAGGGTCACAGAGGATCCGGAGTCTATCCCAGGATATCTATGTGTGAGGCAGGAACACACCCTGAATGGGATGCAGAGCACCATGCACACACACACACACACACACACACACACACTTATTTGGTCACGGCTATCATTTGTTGAATATCATTTTCAGTAACCAATTCATCTTGTTCAGGGTGCCAGGAAGACTGGACGTGAGACAGGAACACACCCTGGATATGTGTCAGTCCATCACATGGCACCGTACACACACTCTTTCACACTTAGGGGAAATTCATCGCAGCCTATCCACCTACTGGCATGTTTTTAGACAGTGGGAGGAAATCTGAGAACCCGGAGGAAGCCAACATAGACCCGGGGAGAACATGGAACAGAAACTCAACATACAATCAGGAGCGAACCAGAGACTCTGGAGCTGTTAGGCGGCAACGCTATCCGCTGTCCCAGCTCCGCCCCAGTTGAATTATTATACGCATAATATGGGTGGTCTAGTGGGTAGCGTTTCCGACGTACAGCTCCAGGGTCCTCGGGTCGATCCGGGTCTCTAAGACATAGTTAAGTTCTCCTCGTGTGTTCCTCCAGGTTCTCCAGATTCCTCCCACTGTCCAAAAATATACCAGTGGATTGGTGATTATTCATAAATTTGTGAACATGTGAACGTGTGCATGCATGATGCCCTGTGATGACCTGGCGTCCATGGGATAGGCTCCGGATCCAACGTCTAAGTAACATCACAGCAATAATAAAGCTACACAATTATCTTATACGGTTCTTTTAACAAACAGAATAAAATGGTCTCGTATCACTAGGCTACATAAATTGTTATAAATAACGAATAATGTTTTTATTTTTATGAGAAAGCATGAACCAATTCACTGACTCGCACCATATATTTCACCGAATGTAGTCTATCTGTATTACTTATTTATTTTAAAATTTAATAACCAACCATTTCACCTGTTAATTCACTACATCATTTAAATCCTATTCAAAGCCCACGTGCTTGCATAATAAAGCAAGCAATTACTATTTACCCCAAAATGTATCCCCATTTCGAGGGGAAACCACAGATATGGCAACCACGGTTGATGAGGAACGAACCTCTTATTTCAAAATTAAAGTCCTCTAGTTCAGCGAACCTTTTTTCAGTCAGCTTTGAAATTTTTTCCAAAAAATTTGTGCACCCTACACAAACCGTAATGCTAGACTGCGTTAAGCCTGGTTTATACGTGACGCGTACGGAATAGCGCGAGGGAGCGCGCGCGCGGCATAAATGACGTCATCGCGGAGGGGGCGGTCGAGCGCGTTGAGCGCGCGAGGCATAAATGACGTCATCGCGCAGTGCGCGGTCGAGCGCGCGAGGCATTTTTCCGCATGGCGGTTTGCACGGCATTCTTTTGTAACTTGCCGCGCTGCGCCGGATCCGGAAATGAATTCGAATGAAACATCTACACCAACAAATACAACAATTCCTCCTCGGCATTCAGCAACTCCACGCGAGACGCCATGTTTGTAAGCGTTGCTATGGTTGTGTCGACAAACTACTACTTCTCTCAGCTACTTCCTGTTGGTCTATTGGACGATTACTCAGAGTCGCCCCCTTCCGTTTCAAAGAATATTACAGCGGCGAGCGCGTCAAGTGTAAACGCCTCGTCCGTTTGCGTAGGTGCGCGCGCACTCAGTGGATATTTCTCATATATGTATATTTATATATATATTTATATATTTATATATATATTAAGTGTTTTATACACATTTGAGCATTTTATAAACGTCTTAGAAACCGCGATTGGGAAACACTGCTCTAGTTTACAGCCTGGGCTTGTACAGACGACTTTCGAGCTACTTTATTAGCAGTAAATTAGCCATTTAGCGCTTTTCGTTGATAATAGGACATGTGGGCGTTTCTAATTAGCATATTCATGAATATATAAAAATCCTGGCATACTGTCCTCATGAAATGGCTTGAGAGAATATGTCCAAAACTACCCCCATCCATCCATTCATCCATCCATCCATCCAAACTATTAGGTTGGCTTAAATAACACTAAGTTACAGTTACCAAAAAAAAAAACCTCTGAAACAACAATTTTGATTTCACAGACACTTTAAATATTTTTTGCTGTTTCTTTCTATTTCTTATTACACACTTAATTTACAAACCTTATATAATCTAATAATATCAATGGCTAGGAAGTGCAACGGCATTCGCTATGATTTCATTTGTTTGATGCGAAACCGGAGGCTATAAGCTTCCTGTACTTGTTAGCTTCATTAGCCTAATAAACCTGTTGTGGCGGATTTTTACAATTTTAATCCAAAATGTTCCTTTAAAGTAATTTGTAAACACACTGTAATCATACACTTAACATTATATAATCCATAGTTCATAGTTTAGAAGTGTATTTGCTGAGGCTACGACAGAAAAAAAAACAAGACAATTAGGAGACAAGTTTTTAAAGATTGTGATTTATACATTATAATAATAATAATAATAAAAAACACTAATAGACACACAATAACAAGAAGTTTGGTGACTTTAGCTGCGAACAGAATCATTTGGACATGTTTATGAAGGTTCAGCTCTTACTATTTTACTAAATTTCCTCCAAGGATCAAAGTATCTTTAAATGTTGTTTACTACTTTCATGGTAAAATGTCACAAATATTAAAAAGGTGCAGTTTGCAATGTTGAAGATTGTTTTCAGGCCTGTACGAACCGACCTATTACTTTAAAAGAGAACTGAGGAAAAACTGTGTAATGCAGTGTAAGCTGATCTTGCTAGAGTCTTCATTTCAGGCTTTCTGGCCCTGAAATGATCTCAGCCCCTTCATCAGTATCGCCAATTGCTTTCCATTGAAATGCTTTCCTTAAGAGGCAAATGTAGTTTCGACAGAGGGGGTGGGGTCATCTGGGGGCGTGACTTATAAATGTTTTACTGGGGATTGCCATTCACTTCACAGACAGCATTACAAACTGCTCCTTTAATAATAATGTCAGGACAGTCAGGGTTAAATCGAGCTCCAGGACATTCTTAACAGTAACAACGAGGTCCGAATAAACTAATAATAATAATAATAATAATAATAATAATAAAGTCTACAGTGTTCAGCCGAGAAAGCCGCTTTTCTCCTAAAGCAAAGCACTGTTGTATATCACGCTTTATAAATAATTAATATACATATAACTGTTATTAACTGCTAATCAAGAGGTTTCTATCTAACAGACCTGCCTGCAGTTTACTCAGCCTATAATCACCTACAACACGTTTTACATTTTGTCTTTGCATTGAAATTGTGTCATTTAATTCATTGCACAAACTATTGCATTGATGGCTTGAGTACAACAAATTATATATATATATATATATATAAGAAACATTTTTCAAACACTTGATGCTGAAACAATGGCTTGGTCATGATTAAAGGAGAAGTTTGGCAAAAAAAAAATTAAAAATGGAATGAAGTGTACACAAGTTTCCCAAATTTGACCCCAAATGCAGTCGATTAGCCGAAGCAGGCGTCATGTCAGTTTTGTTTCTTCATTTTTGAACTGGAGCTGGTACATAATAAAAGCTACCAATTCAGCATCGTGCTAAACGTTTCGGGTACGGACGATAATTGTGTACGTTTCATTTGTGGCCAAAATGTTCATTTAAATACACGTTGGTTTGAATTCTGATGCTGACACACATACACACGTAAAGTACACATACACTTCATTCCATTTTTTAGCAATACAAAACAAAAACCATGTTGGTATACACACACACACACACACACACACACACACACACACACACACACACACACACACACACACACAAAAAAAAAAAAAAACAACCCACACGTTCATCCGTGTACGTATACGGACTCAAAATTTCACCAACATAAAAGAAAACGAAATGTTCCAGTTTGAAGATCCAGACACATTTTGCCATGTATAAACGGCTCCACCCACTTTTATTTAATCCCATAATAAATATTTCACACCCATCACAGATCACCAATAATCTTGTCTCCCCCCCCCCCCGCACGAAATGCCGTTGTCCTCTGACAAAATGCATTGTGGGGATTCATGACGGCAGCCAAGCTACATCACCGACCCTCCATGCATTGTGGGATTTCATTACAACTAAATGGAAAAAAAATAGTGCACCATGTAGGGAAGAGGGCGTGGTTTCTGACATACACCACAGCATATTTCATTGTAACCGAGACTACTACTAATAACGATTCTAAAGAATAATAATAATAATAAAAATAATATTTATAATACAAAAACCGGGCCCTGTTCTTCGTACGTTGATTTATGATTCCGAGATAAAAATGATACTTGATAGACAAGATTCACCAACTGTGATCAAGCCAAACACTATAATGAAGTTCTTCGTAATCACTGAGTGAACGATTGGCGAATGGTACAGAAGCCTGGAGAGATCATTAAAAGGTTTGTTTTTTCTTTAATATTATTTTAAGCACAATGTAGTGAGACCTACACAGTTTAGTATAAACTGAGGAAACCGATGTTTGTGCAAAACGAACTGTATTTGCCATTTCGAGTCGATGAACTGATGAAATTGTGTCCACATTTTTGGTTCTTTTTTCGCATATCCAAAGAGAACTCTCAGATTTAAAAGTAACCGTAACTTTTCCTCGACGCTGCGGTGGGACAGTCAAGAGGAGTATCCGATTATGTACCTCCCATTATTTTTTAAAATCTATACTAGGTAACAGCCCTAATAGTAGCACTCCAGCAACAGGAAGAAGTACAGAGAGTAGAGCAACCTTCATCTCTTTATCTCATTAGAGTACATGTGTAACGGTCATATACTTATGCTGAAGTGGCACTTGTAATGTCTCACCTCATCCCATACTAAATCTTTAAGTAAATAAATATCCATCGTCGAAGATTACGCTGCAAGTAGCAACTCAAACTCCAGCCGCTTTTCTTTAGACGAGAGCAGAATTACTTGACGTCGTTTGAATAAGTGTGAGATATATTACGAGATATACGGCGCATGATTTTCTAAGCCATTTTCTAAGCTTACGGACTTCTTGTGTTGGGAAAACAAACCGATAATCGTGCAAAATCGCCAATAATCCGATCCAGCTAACTCGGTAATCCACGTACGAAGAACACAGGCCGCGGGTCCCCTTGCAGGTAAAAACTCAAAATACATGTTCCAGAGACAAAATTCACTGAACTGAAAAATTGAAGAAATAAAAGAAAAAGAAAAGCAAAATACTGTCATGAAAGTAACTTGGTGTACTGTAGCACATGTCTTCCAGGGTCTTTCTGATAACATTTTGGTCACTCGATAACTAGTTTATTAGCTTGGAGCATATCCTACCTGCACTGGTTGTTTTATCAGTTAAAACCCTACCATGTAGGTGTACAATTACTGGCTGTAGCTCATCTGTTGCACAATAATTCATCAATCTATCCATCAAAGGAAAGGAACCACAACAGGACCACATCTGGATACCTGCAAAGTGACCTGTATGGGAGGTGTACTCAAAGAGTCTGTTCCCTTTAGAACACTAACGGAGAACTAAAAGAAATGTTATATTGTGTACGATACGATACCACTCAAATTCCCTTTTTAAACTAAATTTAGGTTTGAACAAGTTTTTTTTTAATTAAAAAATTTTTTTTTAAATTTGTTATTCCTTTAGCTGGAAGAGAAGATTTTCACCGTGACCCCTGATGACCCCACGATGCCAATCCAGAACCAAATGAACCCTTTCACAAGGTTCGGTGTAAAATAACATTAACAAACCATAAACTTCAGCGTTAATCAAATCGGACGTAACGCTAAAGTAGCAAAGCATCGTCGAGTCTCGATTCTGATTGGTCAGAATGCCTCGATACATTTTCTCCAACAGCAGCTCTGACTCGAGTTCAATTCACAGGTTTATATTAACGCACTTGCACTAATACGTTACCGTTTCTATAGTAACAACTCGTTCATAGGGACACGCCACGTAAAACGGAGAAGTCTAATTGTTACATTGTGATGTTTCTGGAAGGAGTCTCCAGTTTCAGTGTGTTGTTAGAATCGGAGGTAAAGCTGGAACTAAAGTTTTCCAACGTAGGAAAGTCTTCTAGACAGATGTTTTTTTTTTTTGTTTTTTTTTGCGGTTTCTTAGGGAACATGACAAGCTTCGTTTGTTGTTTGAGAGAGAGAGAGCGAGAGAAAAGCGCTGCTGGTGAGGGAATGATTGTTTATATTAAATCAGCATCACCATCAGTATTAATACACCATAAGTAAGTTTATAATGCTAATCATTTACACAAGTCTTAAGTTTGTTCGCATGGTGTAAAAAATGCTCAAGTTTGTGGTTTGCTAATGTTATCCATCACAGGAAATAGTTAAAGGACGCTTAATGTAATGTAAAGTGTTACGTATTACCATATCACGTTAAAGGGAACACGGACACAGCTCCCGTGTATTATACGTACAGCAGAGTTGAAATAAATACGAGACTACGTGTCAGGACGAGAACCTCATCATATACAGACATGACAGCGATGGACAAAAGACGACTTTACATCGGGGAAAGGAAAGAACACCGGAGCAAACGTAAAATAAAGGCGCATATTTGGTCTACTAGACGTCAGTTTCTGATTCGTTGAGAAATAATACAAATATACGAAATAAATAAACGAAAACATCGCCACACAATAGTGCCTGCACGATGGATGGTGGCGTCGTGTTGTGTTGTGCTGTTTGAGTTGCTCTGGAATGCTGTTTGGAAAAGCTAAGGGATAAATTAGCATGTTTACAGTAGCATGAGAATGTGACAAATTCCAGTTGAGAAAACTACATTATTTATATACGTCTTTCAAGATGCGAACAGCTCATTGTTAATAAATTTAGTAACGAGATAGCAGAATATGAAGAATTCTGTAATATTTCAGTAGATATTTTGGTGACGTACAACTTCACTACTTTATAAAACACGCTCTTGTTGACTTCCCCTTACTGTGAACTCTTCTAGAGGGTTTGAATCCCTGCCACTATCTTTTCAGAGATTGTTTTGGGGGGTTTTTGTGATGAATCATCCTTCACTGAAACTGGCTGGCTAACATGAGCGAGACTGACAGGATTTCTGAGAGGGTTTTAAGTCAGATTCTGGAATGTTTATCCACTAATGCTAGCTAGAAGGCGAACATGAAATACCCGGACAAAATTTCTGAAAGAATTTTTAAATCATAATGCTAGCTAGACAGGGAACATGAACTAGCGACAGGATTTCTGAGAGGATTTTAAGTCATATTCTGGAACGTTTATCCGCTAGCTAGCTAACATGAACAAACCTGACAGGATTTTTTAAATCGTAATGCTAGCTAGATGGAGAACATTAATTAATGACAGAATTTAGACTTGTATTAGTAAAAGTTAATTTGGTAACGCTAGCTTGCTAGTGAATAGGTTAACATGGCCCAAGCTGACAGGATTTTAAATCATAAAATCATAGCTAAAAGCATCTGGCTAACCTGAGCTAATCTGACCAGATTTCTGAGAGGATTTTATTCGGGAATGTTTATCCGCTAGCTAGCTAACATGAACAAACCTGACAGGATTTCTGAGAGGATTTTTTATTTTTTTTATCTTAATGCTAACTAGATGGAGAACTTTAATTAATGACAAGATTTCTGGCAGGATTTTAAAATCACAGCGCTAGCTAGAAGGAGACTAGTAACCAATGCAAGTATTTCTGAGAGGATTTTATATCATTTTCATACATTTTCAGCCACTATCGCTAAGCAGCTGGCTAACCAGAGCTAATCTGACAGGATTTCTGAAAGGATTTTAGGTGATCAAGTTCATTTGCTAAACCTATTCAAATAGTGAGCAGGTTAATAGAAGCTAACCTGAGAGGATTTCATGTAATCTTCTAGCTAGCTGGCTAACATCAGCTGATGACAGGATCGGAGAAAAACTTGCCTCTTTGAGCAAAATCGAACAGGAGCTCCCCTGTCAGGATTTTAAGTCATAAATGTTCATCTGCTAAAGACAGCTAGCTGACTAGCATAAGCTAAACTGACATACCTCTAGCTGACTTTCATTTGCTAAAACTTGTGAGCAGGATCTCTGAGAAAATCTTGCCGTTTGTGGAAAAAAAATGTATCTTAAAAGGTCATAAATTCGCTAAAAGACACACAAACGTTCTGAAGAAACGGCTTTAACGGCACGGTTTTCCTTCCGTTAGGTTGCGAGTATCTCCGAGTTGTTAGGGGAAGTCAACAAGGGTGTGTAGAAAACAGGATTGGAACTTAATTATATGGCGCAGAGAACAAACGTATGGATTTGCAGTCTAGTCGTCCAGTTTGACATTTGCACTGTTATGTTTTATCTCAGAATTTGTTTGGAGCAGGACCGGAGAATAAAACTAGTAACCTGTTTTTTTTAGTGCACAGGACAGTATAGGACTTGAGCTAGTCTACAACACGGTCAGCGAACTTCAAATACTTTTCAAATATGGTAGTGAAACCAAACTTCGAGCGTTAAAACAAAACAAAAAACAACAACAAAAAAAAACACGACGGCTGAATAAACAAACATGGAGCTGAAACAGATCACGTGTGGACTATTAGACGATCAAAGCGCTCGCCTCAAACCGGTCCATCATGGTGACAGACAAGTCCGAGGAAAACCAAAGAAAAAAGGTCACGATACAGAAGAAAACGAAGGAAAAACATCACAAATGCATATTGTACGTCAGTTCAAGTTTGGCTCAGAGTGAGGTTCCCCCCCCCTCGAGCCTATCAGCAGCTCCTCAGAGTTCATTCAACATTGCACAGTTAATCTCAGGCGTAGAGCTCAAATCCGAGTCCTGCACTCACTTCTCAATGGGCAGATCCTCAATCCGAGGCCGGGGTTAAAGGTTAAAATGGTCGAGTCGATTCCATCATGTCCGGTGCTATCCGAGCTGTATCTGTCCTGAGTAAACGGTCAGGAGGAGCATGATGCTGAAACCGGTTAGCAGGCCGGCGTTCTGGATGGCGAAGGTCACGAGGCTCGCGCTTCCTCCAGCTTCCTCTTCCTCACGACTCACTTCGTTCATCTCAGGAAACTGATCAAAGACAAAAGACGGGTCATCGTAAAACACTTGCTTTAAAGCATGCTTTAGAGGACCCGTTCAGCTGAATGTACTGGAGCTGCCGAGCTAACGTAGCTAACAAATAAAGAAAGCCTAAAGCCTCCAGGTTAGCACTGGCTTTGTCGAGTGTCAAACAATCTTGTTTATGCGTTTTCTGATCTATACGAATAGACAAAGATGCCATAGAGCTAAAACAATCCAAGCTCCATCTTAAAACTGAATCAATACACATGTGAAATACACGTGGATTAAAGTTAAATTATACCTTAGAAGTGATTCAGGTTATAAAATAATTCATCGTTTCTTTTTTACATTTTGTTGCTCAGAGTAAATGAATGAAATTAGCTGCGAGTAATATGATCTAAAACTTGGGTTTTCTTCTTGTGAACTGCAAGTGTTTACTGCTTCAGCTACACCACTATTATCATTTCTATTTTTATATAACAGCACAAATAATAATAATAATAATAATAATAATAATAATAATAATAATAATAATACCCATAGTATATATTTTTAGCAATGCACTAGGTCCATTTGTCAGCTATGTGAGAAATCCCTGTATACACTTTACTGCGCGGAGACTGTTGAGAACAGATATTTTATGTATTTTATTTAGATGGAGAACGTAACACACACACACACACACACACACACACACACACACACACACACTCACCATGTCAGCCAGCGCGATGTAGAGGAACATTCCGCCTGCCAGAGCGAAGATCCAGTTCGGCGAGAATTGGTTTCCTGCCAGGATCCCGAAGACCATTCCCAAATAACAGCAGCAAGCTGACAGGAAGTTGAAGAACAGAGCCTGCTGGATGCTCATTCCTGCGTTCAGCAGGATCACAAAGTCACCTGAGCAATGAGGAGGAAGAGAGAGAGAGAGAGTTTGTGAGTTGTGTACATATACAGAAAAAGAAATGTCACTTATGTTGCTTATAGTTTGTCTCTTATAAGCGTGTTGCAATGGCTAATGTTGTTGCTTCTGGGCTTGAGAAATGGCAGTAGAAATATTTATATTTGTATATTTTATATTATATATGTATATATATATATATATATATATATATATATATATATATATATATATATATATATATATGTGTGTGTACACTAATCAGTGTGAAAATTGGTTGTTTGATTGAGAGAAAGCGAGAGAGAGGTTGACAGAGAGAGAGAGAGAGTGTGAGTGTGTGTGTCTCACCCAGTTCATGGGGAAACTCCTCACACAGGATGGCCACTGACGTGCTGATTCCCTGGAACACCGAGGCAGTGAACGAGGCCCCGATGGCCAAACCGTCTATAAAGTTATGGAGTCCGTCACTGAGAGTGATCATCCACGCCAGGGTGCCGATATCAGAATACGCTCGACCCTTTAACCAGTAACACCCCCCTTGAGAGTCCTGCAGAGGCAGAGAGAGAGAGAGAGAGAGAGAGAGAGAGAGAGAGAGAGAGAGGGGCAGAGAGAGGGAGAAAGAAAGAGAGGGGCAGAGAGAGAGAGAGAGAGAGAGAGAGAGAGAGAGAGAGAGAAAGAAAGAGGGGCAGAGAGAGAGAGAAAGAAAGAGAGGGGGCAGAGAGAGTGAGAGAGAAAGAAAGAGGGGGGGCAGAGAGAGAAAGAGAGAGAGAGAGGGGGCAGAGAGAGAGGGGGGGGGCAGAGAGAGAGAGAGAGAGAGAGAGGGGGCAGAGAGAGAGGGGGGGGCAGAGAGAGAGAGAGAGGGGGGGGCAGAGAGAGGGGGCAGAGAGAGAGAGAGAGAGAGGGGGCAGAGAGAGAGAGAGAGAGAGAGGGGGCAGAGAGAGAGAGGGGGGGGCAGAGAGAGAGAGGGGGGGGGGCAGAGAGAGAGAGAGAGAGCACAATCAATCGTGAATAGTGGGAGACTCAATATTAATAGCATTGCATGTCCCAAGGTTTGAATGTTAATACTGTAACTGCATGGTCTCTCTCTATATTTCTGTCCTCTCATGCTTTTCAGTTTTAATCCTCAGATTTTTAAAAAATAAAAAATTTAAAAGGTCATAAAAAGGCAAAAGCATGAATAAGTAATATATACAATAATGAAACTGCATTAGTGCAAGTAAGGGCCTGTTTAAAATTTTTTATATATATATATATATATATATATATATATATATATATATATATATATATATATATATATATATATATATATATATATATTTTAAATAATAAATTCTGTGATTTGAATTGTACTCGAGTAATAAAGTGGTGAATAAATAAAGCATGAAGACCGAGTACAGACATCCGTTTCACTTCCTGTGTCCTCACCTGCGCCGTTTGTCCGGTACTCAGCATTTTGTCGTCCTCTCTGATCTCTCCCTCTACTTGAGGCAAGGACACCGCTCCTCCTGCCTGTCCGTTCTGCAGCTTCTCCATCACTCCGTCCTCCATGTCGCCGTTTCCCACTGGGAAATGACTGTGACCATGTCCTCCCTGAAAGTGAGAGAGAGAGAGCGAGAGAGATGAGACTCGACAAGAATAACTACTGTACAAGCTGCTCTAAAAAGTCAGTGTAGTGTTTCCTATTGACCACAAGGGGGAGCATGTTTTAACAGTCAGTACGTTTAAATGGACAACAATAATCCACTATTAACCCGATTAAGACAATACTGTGATTAATCAGATTAAGATAATAAAAAAAAAATTGCTGTTTACACGGTAGTTACTTGAAGTAAACACTAATCAAATTAAGACAGGTGGAGTACTCCTGTTTTAGTCGCATTAATCACCTTATGAACGTCGTGTGAGAGTTTTCACCGCATGTTGCGACAGGACACGTACACACACGGCAGTGCTCAACATTTTACAGCGAACAAGAGAGTTCGGCTGCGTCCCAAACCGCATACTTGCCTACTATAGGCCTGGAGTGGGGAAAAATACATGCATCACAGCTACTATATAGACGGTAAGTATGCGGTTTGGGATGCAGCCCACGGCTTCAAGCAGTCGTCTATTTGTCTATATATTCTTAAACAAAAACTATCAATGGTAGGAAGGAAATTATAAATCATAACATCATGGTATGACAACTATAAAGCCAAGGTTATGGTTTCTTTTCTGTGGCTTCATTATCTATAGTGGTGTAGCATAGCATTAATGCTGTAACTGATTATACTGGAACACCTATTTCCTCTAAAAGGCGTGTCCTTAAATGACAAACGATTCATCAGTTACTAAATCAGGAAAGCCAAGTCAATTTAGTCACCACACCCTCCAAGCGATCGATAGGAGAACGTGCTTTTAATATACTGTAATTGTCCGTAAGTTTACGTATATTTCATTTACACTAATGTATATACTCTGATATAAATGTACCGTCATTTCAGTAATATCCATGTTTTTCGTTATGTACCAATTAATGACGTGTCAAATCCGATAGAAATTCCGGCCGAGTCAGCATTTTTCACGCTTTAGTACTTCTGAATGAACTTGTATTGAAACGACCGGCTTTTTGACATTCCCATGTGACGTGTGCGCTCGATGCAGGCCACGGGAAGAAAAAAAAAAGAAAAAAAAAAAGAGGGTGTGTTAATAGCGTACAGGTGTGACCGTCTGAGCGAAGAATTTAGTGCCTGGTTCATTTTGGAAACTGGTGGGAATTTTAGATTGGTGTTTGTTTTGTTAATAAATCAATCGAAGAAACTCTAACTACGTTACTCTGACTGTGCGCAAACATTCCTGAGTCAGCGGAAAATCGTCACTTTTATTTGTTCCGCACTTCCTGTTAAACAGGTTACACAGCTGAGACAGAGGTCAATCCGTGTCTGACACGCACCCGGTAACGTGGTTTTAAAAACACACCCACCCCTATAAAACAGATAAAGTGGTGTGTGAGTAAACTGGGAAGGCGGTTTACAAAATAAATAATAATCAGCCTATACCCTCTTTGTATGTGCGGTGATATATCCTTAATAACAACAATATTATGACTATTATTATTGTGAGTATTATTAACAACCTTGCCTAATGTTTACTCACATTTCTTCGCTCTCATTTTTTTTTTTTTTTGTAGTTTTTTGGTCATTTGCTAAAACTCCTCTTGCACCGATTGTCCTAACTGGGGAAGTAGTTTATTTACTGGGATGGGATGGGATTGATGGGATGGATGGATGGAGAGAGAGTAAGTGAGTGAGTGAGAGAGAGAGAGAGAGACATTTCTGGAACGTTCATCACTTTGTGAGAATGGCCAGAAGGTTTTGTGATCAAATCCCATCATTAACACGTTACCAGACTCCTAACTGCCAAATAAATAAATAAATAAATAAATAAATAAATAAATAAATAAATGCGTTTTTGTAAAACACAATAACACTTCCGCGGCCTCACACTCACCCCATGTTTCGGTTTGAGGATCATCTTGAGGACTTTTTCCATAAAGAAGAACAGATAGAAACCTCCGAAGACGACGGCGGATTTGGACACGTAGTACGCCTCCATGGGGTCGAAACCGAAAGCCTGCACAGAAAGAAAGTCAGTTTACTTCTGAAAAACCAAAAACACGCACGCCATTTACTAGCTACGTTTTCTATCTATTCTAGAACAAGCACGTCAGACTCCAGGGCTGTGTCTCAAATTGTACGCGGTGTGATCACAATATACACTACGCACTCGTATGTAGCACCTGGATGTTTGTAGGTTAGTAATCTCGTCTATATCGTGCAGAACCGTAACTGCGTTCTCGCTTGGAGACTTAACCTTAAGCAAATTTTCAAACTGGTCTCTGGTGGCTCCGCCTCTTTTAGAAAAAAAAAAAAAAAAAAAGTTTCATCTAGCAGAAGTTTGTGTTTTCAGTTTGTTCCTCTGAGGGCCGCTTTTAAGGTTCTAGGAAGAACCCTGCATCTAAGGGGTTTTATGACAAACCTCTTAATCTTAAAAGGACCCTTTATTCATTAGTGGCTCTAGCACATCATCTGGATATTAATCCTTCACTCTTAGGAAAAAGTATAAATCTAGAAGTCTTTATTTATTTATTTATTTATTTAAAAAGTGTTTTTTGGTTAGTTCCTCTAAAGGGGAACCTTTAAAGGGTCTATGCACACCCCTAGATCTGAGGCTTTCCCTTTCAGAAAGGGATCCAAGCGGAACCTTTTAAGAAAGCTATCCAAAACCACTGAAGAACTGCCCCTCCCCTTCTTTTATTTATTTATTTTTTTTTAAAGGAACATTCAATTAATTTCTAAGTGATTCTAGCACATCACCTGGGTGTTAGCACTTCACACTTAAGCAAAGTATTACTATAGAACATTAAAAGTGTTTTTTTTTTTTTTGGGGGGGGGGGTGGGTTGTTCCTCTAGAGGTGAACCTTTAAAAGTTCTGTGCAAGGTTTCAGGTACATAACCATAGAAAGCCAGCCACCTTTAGTTACTCAAAGAACCCTTAAGGAATCCTTTTGGTCTCGTATACTTCAGAGTTTGTGTGTACACTACAGGAGTATATTCTTCACACAGCGAGACACAGGACTGGAGTCTGATACACTAAAACAGAAAAAAAAAAAAAACCCTCTATAAAACAGAAATGTCAGGATTTTATTTGTTTTATCGCCCAATCTGTGTTCTCCTCCATCCCAAATATCCAGCAGCTGAGACAGGTTTGCTTTTTTAGGTTTTGCACTGGAGCTACGAGGCTAATGTAGCTAACAGAAGTACTGTATATAGCTACCAGTTCAGCACTGCGCTGTTGCAAACTGCCGGTCTAAATAATCACACAGTTTCCTCAGAGAGCTTGGGGGAGTTGTTCAGTGTAGAAGTGTGTGGCTGGACTGTGACATGCAGGATTGGCCACAATTCCACCAGGGGCGTGCCGGATTGGCCGGAATCCATCCGGGAGCGTGTCGGATTGGCCGGAATTCTGTCAGGGGCGTGCAGCTATCCCTTCAGGGTTAGGGCTAGGGTTAGTCTGAATTCCTTCAGGATTGTGCAGCAGTGGGCGAAAAAACCAAAACATTCCTGCACACACCTCGTTAAGTCTCTCAAACAGACACGTTTAAGTGGTCTCGGACTATGTAGAACACACGGACATCCGTAAAACTGGACAAAAGGACATCACGTCATGTTAAAAACCAAGAGCTCCATCTTGAAGCTGGATTACTTTCTTCGACTCTGGGGTCACTGCATCAAACTTTCCATACGATACGGCATCTCCTGCTTGTTTATGAAATACTGATATCTTAAGGCAAGTGTGTGACGAGTTAGACATGCAGCTGGCACAACGCTACACTGGTAGCGCGACGCTTCCATTACTTGTTCCATTCGCCTCGTAGCTCCAATGCAAACCTTAGACGTCTTGAACGATTGACAATTTGGGCCAACCCCCCCGCCCCCGCCCCCATGACTAAATCCATATCTCAATGACAATATCCAATAATATATTAGAGTATACTCTATTATATACATTTACAGTATATTAGTGCATTATATTAGAGTATACAGATATATACTATATTTTCTGGACTCACCCGCCCCTACCGCCCACCCCCCAAACACTGGTTACAGCAAAACAATGTGTAAGCTAATCGTTTCTGCGTATGCCTGCATTGTATTTTGCCATTTATATAAAACACTTATTCATTCATTTATTTATTTATTTATTTATTAGAGTAGAGTAGAAATTTTGTAGCAATGGAAATTGTGCTCCACTATACTACAGAGATCATATAAATAAAAATACTAATACGGCTTTATTTGTTATCTATTTCTAATAACAATTGTAAAAATACGTATTTAGGGCCGGAATTTAGAATGAATTAATCATTTATAGTCCAGAAAATATGGTACGTTATCCATATTAAATACACCCAACCAGGAACGTTAAAGAAACGGCTCGACCAAACATGCTAATGCAGCTAACGGGAAATAGAAGCCGGTAGCTACCAATTAGCACGACTCCATTCACGTTAAGTCACCGTTAGCTGCATTTTCATTTTTGTCTTCTGAGATCCAGATCACCTCCCAACTCGTTCCCTAAGAATCTTGGCTTATTTATGAGCCTTAAAGGGTTTGTTTGTTTGTTTGTTTGTTTGTTTGTTTACTTTTCTCCCCAGATATCCAAGATTCATAGGGAAGGATTGAGGGCTGATTTGGGATTAAACAGCTCCTCACGTAGCTCCCCAGGCTTTCCCCACTCTCCGTCTGAAGAATCAAAAAGAAATAAATCAGCGTTTCTAATTAAACGAAGGTTGATCAGGACATGCAGATGTATAGAGTGCGTCCTGGAAATCGAGAATTGTTGAATTTTTTTGACACGTTTTTGATTCGTGATAAATGACTTTTGATTTAAAAACCAGAAAATCAATATTACAAATCATTTCAATTAAAGATTTTTTATTATTATTTCCCTCCTCCCAATACCCCCACCCCCTCACGCACTCATCTTAAGGCGCAGCTGCGTTTAAAATTTATTTATTTATTTTTTTAAATGTCCGTTCTCCTACTTATAACGTATACGTTTTCATTCTTTGGCTCTGGAGAGAGCTGGGTGGGAAAATCCTGGAGTCCACAGCAGCACTGGGTGAAAATACAAGAAAACCTACACTGCTTTATATTTAGTTCAGAATCTGAGCATGTGAAATGTTTATCCTGCCATGATGAACTCGGATATCGCCGTTCGCCCAATGCGGTCTGGTCGGAGTGCACCGACAAGCCCTTTTATTTCTCCTTACAGTGTATTCTTATTGGCTGAACACCGCAGGGACTTGGATATTATTAAACATGTGCGGCAATGTTTAAATATACCGTTACATATCTATTATTTTGCTATTGTTGTCTTCTTTCGGTCACGGCTAATACGGTCAGGGTTGGATCCGGAGTCCGTTCCAGGAAGACCGGGCGTGAGCCGGAAACACACCCCGGATACACGCCAGTAAACTCCAGCACGCCTAATGCCAACGCAGAGCAGCCAATCCACCTGCAAGGATGTCTGCGCGAGGTCGGAGGAAACCGGAGAACCCGGAGGAAACCCACATGCACGAATCTGAACTCGGGAACAAGATCTCCTTATTTTAGGATTATTTCAATTTAATATTTTTATTTCTGACGACCTTTCAGTTCATGTTTTACGTCACACTGTAAAGCACTTCTGAGCTGCATCGAAATGTAAGAAAAGGTAGTATATACACAGGATACATAGCTGCTTGCAAAAGTATTCAACCCCTGTGCTGATTCAACGAAATGGATCATGAGGTTGCAGGTAAAACGTATGGACAGGAAAATTATGCGTGTTTAATTAATATTGGTCATTCGGATGGATTTTGATCGATCCCAGATGGGTTGAATGCACTTGCAAGCCACCGTGTTCATACGTTTATTACAGAAAAACAACAACAACAAACAAAAAAAAAGCACTTTTACAAGACTAATAGTGTTTACACTAAAAACTGACATTATTATTATTATTATTATTATTATTATTATTATTATTATTATTATTTACCGCTTTATATAGTTTACGCTCGGCTAAAGTATAAATCTTTCGTTTCATTATATTCCGAAGGCGTCTTTGCTTTAGATAATTTCATCACAACAAATGGGGACAGAGTTTTTGTTGATATTCAATATTATATGAATATAATTATATTATATATTCAATATGATATTAAATGTACTTTTATACACTGTAAACTTGAACAATGATTATATAACCCAAGTAAAATGTAGCGGTGTTCGCTAACTAATGAAAAAAAAAAAAATAAAAAATAAAAAAAAAAAATAATAATAATAATAATAATAATAATAATAATAATAATTATTATTATTATTATTATTATTATTATTATTATATATTTTTTTTAAGTTCTTGCTAGTGCACTCCAACGTGTTTGTCGTGTACGAGATTTCCCCGCTGGTCCTCTCTCTGCTCATCATGGCAGCATAAACACACGGATGATGAATGGAATACGACATCATTTTTCAACGTACGCACGTTTAGCGTACGTTCAGTTACGCTGGACAAGAACCGACACGTTTTCCTGCACTGATCAAAAAAAAAAAAAAAAAAAAAAAAAAAAAGAACAGAAATCCGGAAATTTACTCCGTACTCGGTTATAATAGAAGTCTAAGGGCAGGTTCGGAATTCGGGGCATAAACGTTTAAAACGTGTGAGGAATGTAACGTTCGGGGGCGTGCGGGTATAGGAAGATAATCAACGACGCGATGCGGAGCTACCGTTACCAACCTGGTTATTTTATTATTATTTATTATTCGATTATTCCGACATCACGGTATTATACTTTTTTTTATACATTTAATGTTGTGGAACGTCTGAGAAAGACGTTCGTTCCTGTTCTCGCTCACGCTACAGCTGCTATAAACAGTCGTTCCCTCACCAGCCTTTAAGACCTGAAGACTTTACTAAGGCTGAAACAAACTTACTAATACTGGAGACTCCTTCCATAAATCTTAAACGTCAATGATTACACGTTTTTACGTTGTTTACATTTGTCTTATGCAGAGCGACTTACAGTGATCTCATTTATACAACTGAGCATTTGCGGGTTAAGGGCCTTGCTCAAGGGCCCAGAAGTGGAAGCTTGGCAGTGCTGGGATTTGAACTTACGACCTTTTGGTGTGGTGCGTATGCCATAATAGTTTCAGTGAATGAGCGGTTACTATAGAAACGATAACATACTGAGCATTAATATAAACCTGTGAGTATCAGCTCGTTTTATCGAAAACTAAAATCAGCACCGTCTGAACCAATCCGAATCCAGAATCGAAGCGCGACGTGGGACATGCTTTACGCCATGTTTGTTTTGATCCTAGACTCAGAAGCAGGATCGCCGGTCAGGGTTCTGATTCGAGAGAGGAGACGAAACGAGTGAAACGACGGCGAGTTGGAAGGATAGAAATCGTCTCCGGTCCCGCTGCGAGTAAATCGTTTCCTGTTCTTCTTCTACGTACGAGAAAACGTGTCGCGTTTCCTGTCCGGGGTAATTACGCACACTTCACATGCGGCGGAGTGAGAGAGATGGAGGTTGAAAGACAAGTGGAGTACTTCCATTAATCAAATGGGTGGATGTGAACTCTACCTCGGGGATGAGCTGAAAGAGCGCGTTGGAATAAAGCGTGCCGATGGCCAGAGCTATGAAGTAGAGCAGCAGCCGTTTGTAAAAGGTTTTCCTCATGAAGGGCACCACGCAGGCGCCGACCAGCGAACAGAGCGAGATCACCGTTACACACACGAACCCGTAACCCCACACTGAGCCCACGCAGGCCGGAGGGGCACAAAACCCAGAGAGAGAGAGAGAGAGAGAGAGAGAGAGAGATAGATATACAGAGAGGGAGAGAGAGAGAGAGAGAGAGAGAGAGAGAGAGATCAGGATTCATTAGTGTGGTTACAGATTTTCAGTGCATTTTTGAGACCTTGAGAAAGAGGAGAAAAAAAAAGGTTTTGTTAGGTTAAAATTTTAAATCCCGTAGTGCAGGGTGCGTGAACAGTGCACATATCAGATCTCACGTGATCAGATCGCACAGTCAGTGCCAAGTGACATTTTGTCGTTTGAAGAATTTCAGCCGTATTTTCCAGACATTTTTTTTTTTCCTTGCAAAATATTTCCCCCATGAGCCGAATTGCAGTATGACAATTCATACTATTGATTGATTGATTGATTGATTGATTTATTTGCAGGTGTCCTATGGTAGTCTGATCTGGAAAATACGGTACTGTACGCCATTTCACCACCAGTCATTAGAAAACATCATGCTGTCATTGAAAACCTTGAAGAGAGATTTGTTTTTACTGTAAGGTTTAAAAACCAACAATAACAAAAAGGACCTCTGTTTTTAAAATGCACCAGTGAACACAGACAGTCTTCTTTCTCTTGTTTCTTCCTCGCTCCTTCCCTCAGGCTACACTCTGCCCCTCGATGTAGCTCCGTTCCTTAGGCTACACACACTCACACACACTCCGAATGCATGATCACACACACAAACAACTTCCTTCACATCCTCTCCTCCTCTAAACACACTCGCTCGTCCCTCAGAGCATGTGAAAACCTCAGGCTATACCGAACCCCGTCATTTTAACTCACACACACACACACACACACACACACACACACACACACACACACACACTATCAGTCTCACAGGAACACTTCATTACCCCTGTTAATGAGAGGATGCAAACATAATCACCCCCGAATGAATGAAGTCTGTTTTCATGAATGTGAACTCTTTATATTATTACTGGCCTTTTTTTCCAGGTTCACGCGACCAAATCAATCAGTAATTATGCCTTAATTATCACTGAGCCATTCAAGCTCAAAATACAACTTTAAATCTAAAGCATGTGCCAATTTTTACATCTTTGCCAAATAGTGCTCCATTTAACAAATAAGGACTAAACCTGCTGCTAAATAGTGCTCCGTTTAACAAATAAGAACTAAACCTGCTGCTAAATAGTGCTCCATTTAACAAATAAGGACTAAACCTGCTGCTAAATAGTGCTCCGTTTAACAAATAAGAACTAAACCTGCTGCTAAATAGTGCTCCATTTAACAAATAAGGACTAAACCTGCTGCTAAATAGTGCTCCGTTTAACAAATAAGGACTAAACCTGCTGCTAAATAGTGCTCCATTTAACAAATAAGGACTAAACCTGCTGCTAAATAGTGCTCCGTTTAACATAAGAACTAAACCTGCTGCTAAATAGTGCTCCATTTAACAAATAAGGACTAAACCTGCTGCTAAATAGTGCTCCATTTAACAAATAAGGACTAAACCTGCTGCTAAATAGTGCTCCATTTAACAAATAAGGACTAAACCTGCTGCTAAATAGTGCTCCGTTTAACATAAGAACTAAACCTGCTGCTAAATAGTGCTCCGTTTAACATAAGAACTAAACCTGCTGCTAAATAGTGCTCTGTTTAACAAATAAGGACTAAACCTACTGCTAAATGTGACCCTGAAAGTAAAGTCTACAGTTGACCCATATTACTCAATCGGAAAAAGAAGAAAGAAAGTAGGAAAGATAAAAATAAACATGAAAAATGAAAGAAAAGATGAGAAACAAGATAAAGAAAGAAAGAAAAAAAAACACAAAAAGGTCAAAAAACCCCCACAAATTTCAAAACAAAGAAGAAGAAAAAAAAAACAAACGAAACAAAAAAAGCTATGAAAAAAAAAAGAAAAGAAAAAGAAGCTGAAAGGAAAACATTTCAACACTTATGTATCATTTAGAACATGAGCTCATATACAAACATTTCACTGAATCAACTGAAAAGTGAAAATATATATATTTTTTAAATCATTGACATCATCTGATTCGTCATTTCAGATTCCGGATCATTTCAGATTCCGGATCATTTCAGATTCCGGGTCATTTCAGATCCGTGTGATAAACAGATTTCCAGTTCCAGTGATCGGATGAAATAAAAAAGGAAAGAACCACAGAGGTTTAGTAGTTTCTCCCCGTGTGATACAACACCGGTGAGGGGTGGAGCCCAGTATTACCTTTACAACACACTGTGTGTGTGTGTGCGTGTGTGTGTGCGAGAGAGAGAGTGTATACTGGACCTCCGGCAGCAGCTGGAAGACAGCGGTGGAGAAGAGCGTCCCGATGGACAGAGCGATGAAAAAGACGAGGACTCTGCGCATGAAGCGTGTCCTCATCAGTGGCACCACAAATGCACCGGTCAGAGCAAACACACTCACTACAGTTACACTGAGCACAGCAAAACCCCACACTGCACACACATACACACACGAAAAATCAGAAACATAAACACACACTGTCTGTTTTTATTATCCGTGTGTCATTTAGCTTCAGTAAATATTCGAGTCAGCAGAAATAAAGCTGAGAAGAAGCCCCAGAATGGGCAGAAGACCGTAGCTGGGCAGAAGAACCTGGGAAAGAAACTCCCGCATTGGCACATGATCCCAGTTAAGAAGAAGCCCACAGATGGCCAGAGTCCACATGTTAGGAAACAGCTCTCCAGACAGGAAAAAAACCCAGGTTAGGGGGGGTGAAACAAACAAACAAAAAACAAACAAACACAGGTGGGCAAAAGCCCCCAAATGGGCAGATACTCAGAGAGAGTCAGGAGCCTCTAAATGGGCAGGAGCCTCCAAAAGGGCAGGCACCCCCAAAGAGAGGCAGGAGTCCCCAGGTGAGGAAAAAGCCCCAAGACAGGCAAACACTCCCAAACGGACTGGACTAACCCCTAAGTGGATGGGCAGAAGCCCCAGACTGGGTTTCAGATTAGAAAAAAAAAAAAAAAATCAGAATCATTATTTTTTCCACCTCTGCATTGTAACGCCTGATCATGCATCATCGTCTCTACACTTCCTTCTCTTATATAATCACTTTACACACACACACACACACACACACACACACACACACACACACACACACACACACACGTTGCCCTACATCCTGATCCTGACATCTCTCTTCCCCCCTCGGTCTTCTCTGTCCTTCTCACCGTCCTTCTTTCCCTCCCCCTTTCCCTTGGTGGACAGGGAGTATAGAGACGCTGCCTCGAGGCGAGGCAGGAGCTCAGCGCTGATGATAAGTTGGAGTTTATAGGCTGCTTTCCTCATCCTCACACTGACTCAAAGTGTGGAAATTCGATGATGTAAATTTATGCCAAATTGTAGATTTTGGGCGGAGTTTCTCTTTAATTCTGAACAGTTTTGGTGTTTTGGTGCAGCTGTCCAAGATTTTGCCGCATCGTTGAGAGATTTAGAGCTCAAACCTCAATCAGAGTGACTCTGGACAATCACGAGCCTACGTGAGCTCACGGAGGGGGAAAGTTAAAAACTTTCTGGCTTCACGCGAGAGCCTTCCCTCTGATTGGTAGACGTCCTGCGACAGGAAGGAACCACCTCACAGCAGGGAACTGGATTGTTTGGGTCAAACTCGGGTAAAAATCCAGAAAGAGAGAGAAACATTTCACTTAAAATCTAAGAGCAGACACGACCCGCGTAATTGCTGCCTTCGCTCTACGTCTAGTCGGCGGCCCCCACAAAGCATGCGCGCTTCTCTGGTCTCGTTCCAATCCTGCCTTTTTATATCTCTTGGCCATATACATCTCAACCCATGGCGTCTGGACAAACTTCCTAAACAATTCTCCCGTCTGAGCCGAGCCCAAAGAGCGGAGACGCCACACGGAGAACGCAGGAGATTTAACCAGCCTTCAAAACCAGCAGAAACGTGATAATGTTTACAATTATTCACATCTCGTTCGTTTTAAATCAACATCATTTCTAAAAAAAAAACAAAACACAACAACAACCCAAAACATATATACATTTAAAAAAAAGAAGAAGAAGAAGAAGAAGAAAAAAAAGTGAATCATTGCATCTACACATTGTCTCTCTTGTTCTCCAGCTGGCAGCCAATCAGAGTTAACCAAGTACGCACAATACAGACGACACGGGGCTTAAGCCATCTTCAGTAAAATAGGGCTGTTTTATTTGCATAGCGCTTTCTAACCTTTAGTTATAAATGTTCTTCAGAATACTTACAAGAAAATTTATACATCTGAGCAGAAAGACAAAAAAACCCCACCAAAATAAATAAATAAATAAATAAATAAATAAAGCTATATTACAAAATACCTACTAAAAATCGATTGCAAAAAGTTAGCATTCATCATGAGTTTTGGTGAAAGGAAAAACACACCCTTTTTCCGCCACCTCAAGAGAGAAAGAAAATAAATAAATAAATTAAATAAAAAAAAAACCCCACAAAAATTCCTTTTGTGTCTTGTCGGAAAAAAAAAGTAAAAAAGGATTTTTCACTGAATATTTACAGTAAACTAAACACAGTAAATTAAAGAAATACCAGAAAACATCACTATTTTGTAAAATATCAAAAGACTTACTAATAAATAAATAAAAACATTACCACAAGCACATTTGAACACGATGATGCATGAAATCGTCCCGTATAAAACGTCCAACGTAACGAAAATGTGCCGTTTATAAATGCTCTAAAATCAATACTTATAAATATTCATGAATTAATACATTTTTGATCTAAACTTCGACATGTTTTTCTTCTTTCTTCCTATTATTATTATTATTATTATTATTATTATTATTATTATTATTATTATTATTGACGCATTTCTGAAGAATTCATTTACGTGTAAAAATTGCTGCAGCATTTATTTTGCTACGTTCTTTTAGGAAAAAGGCAAAACATTCGAGTGAGTACTGGACATGTAAGAGGAGCGTGCATGTTCCTCCTGTATTCAAATTCAGGACATGTTAATCCTGTTAATCAAATGAAGGGGGAGGGGCATGTGGGGTGGGGGAGTTTCCGATGTGCATATTCCTAAAAACCTGGGTTTGTTGTTAAAAGGTGTCGGAGCTTCTGGGCCTTCTCTAACGTCCAGTGATGTTTTTCTGGAACTCTTTTAGAAATATATTATTGAGTACAGAAGATATTCTACAGTCTGGGAGTTTACCGTTATTCCGAGCAAATAATACAATGTTATATATTTCATGCGTGTATTTCATTCATCCCTGCAAATTTGTACAGATCATTTCTCGGTAGCAAAACAAACCGCTGCATGAAACTTTACCACGCACACGACAACGACGCGTTACCATAGAGACCTCACAATAACAATGCTACTGCGGCGACATGACAATGAAACGTCGCCATAGAAACCGGACAATGAAATGTTACCATAGAGACAGGACGATGAAATGATGTCGCTGTATGATTAATAATCTCTAGGAATGCTATATTGTCATGACTCGTTTCTAAGAGGCGTCTTCTCTCGTTCACTTACCTTCGGCGTTGGACGGTTTGGCGCTCGGTTCTGGTTCCTGCTCCTGTTCATCTCGACACACTCGAGAGTCCAGCTGGTGCAGCATGGTGGGACAGAACTCCTGCAGGCCCGGCCCGTCCAAACGGGACTTCTCACTCAGACCATGAGCCGCCAGAGTGCCTGTAGCTAAACACTGAGAACACACACACACACACACACACACACACACACACACACACACACACACACATTACAAAAGGAAAATAAATAAATAAATAATAACTTCTCGCTGGTGCTCACTGTGCTCTTATTCAGTTTGTCGCTACACTACAACACTGCGCGCTCCAGGAAAATAATCAACAACAGGTTGGCGCGAAGAAGCAGCGGATTATTTCCCTATAAACCGCACGTCCCGAGACGTTCCTCTTATATCACAGCAATTCGCCAACACCCGACAAGAACGCCACGGCATTATCTTTACCCATTTATACTCGGAATTTCAATTGGGAACAGGTTGTAGTAAACACCAGGGCGGTTTCCGTTCATGTGGGATCTCCTCGTTAACGTGGGGAACGGAGCACGTTATTAGAGTGAAGATAAACACGCTATCCCGTCTGGAAGAAACGCAGAATAAACCGCAGCAAGCTTTTCCTTACTGTCAGTCGATGCACAAATCAGATGCTGATGATGTTCCTTTACCACAGTGTGATACTGCCAACTATACATGGATGCATGTTGTTTTTCTGGAAAGCATTAAGCTGATTAATTTTTAATCATGTCCTGCACATTACACTAACGACAACAATATCCAATATACCAGTTAAATTCAAACTGACTGCCCCCCCCCCCCCCCCACCCACCCCAATTACAGAACAATATGTTGTCCTTATTTGGCCTGAACTGCAAAGGAAACCACTTGAACACGAGCCAAGAGCATGACTATATTCTGGGAAAGACAAATCGAGCACAAGGAGGAGTCACAAACTCCAAAAGAGTGTAACACAAGGCCCTGGTGCTCATCGAAATAAATTTAAATAATGCTTTATTATTCAATAACACCTTATTTATTCAGATAGTTTGTGTTATAAAATTTAAAAAATTATAATAATTAAATTTATTATTTATTTATTTATTTATTTATTTATTTTATCATCATCATCATCATCATCATCATCATCATCATCATCATCATCATCATCATCTGAAAGGATGATCCCTCAAAACTGATCGGAAGGGGGGAAAAAAAGGATGGGGGTGCAAACTTTTGCACTCAACCGAACACCGTTGTGCTAAAGTTTGGGAGAAAGATCACACCTGAAAGTCAACCTCCTTCCTGCTCATCTTCGCTCTTCCTGCTGATATACAGAAGTGTGCAAAAGTCTGCGACGTTATTATCGTCACCCAAATGACGAGAATATCGTTTATCGCGATTATGTCTGGGGAAATATATCGTCCAAACAAAAACTCACGACAGGCCTAGTCTAAAACGTGCTCATGTTTATATTTACAGGACAACCAATTCCAACGAACGTCGATTTACTCACTCGTTCTAATGAAGGTTACCGTTTCTATAGTGACGGCTCATTCACACTGACTTGTATGGCTGATGATCCACCGTAATATAATAATAATAATAATAATAATAATAATAATAATAATAATAATAATAATAACAACAACAACAACAACAACAACAACAACAAGATATGGTAGATACGGTGAAGTTTTCTGTAAGGAGAGGTTTATTTAACATTTAAGGAAGGAGTCTCCAAGTGCCAGCACTCTCTCACAGTCGGAGGTAAAGCCGTAACCAAGTTTTGCTAAACCTTCTTCGCCGTTTCCATGCTGTGTTTGTCTAGAACGTTTTAAATTAAACTGATATTTATTATTTATTTTTATTTATTTATATATATTATATATTTATTACATATTATTATTTATTATTATTATATTATTATTTATATATATTGTTATTATATTATTATTATATTATTATATTATAATTATTATATTAATATTATATTATTATTATTTTTTATTTATTTATTTATTTATTTATTTATTTATTATTCAGGTCAAGAGAGAGAAAAACGAGAGGCTGGTGAAGGACTGACTGTTTCTAACCTGTTATAATGTATGCGATCACAAGTTTGGTTCAGGTTCCACGAGATTAAACATAACCATGAGCTAAAATACAAAGTACGACGTGTCTTTCCTTAATAAAATTGCATTGTTGATTATTTTCCCATGAGGGGAAGCGGAAACTGGTAAACGTGGCTACTTCCTTACACGTGGATACCTCTCTTTAATACCTTCTCTTTAGCGTGTACCGGTTATACTGCCTTTACATTAATACTAATCGTTCTCATGGTTAATCCCGGATCAGTATATCTCTATGTTTTCACACTCAATTTATTAAGCATTCGCGCCATGGAATCATCTCCACCCTCACTATGTTTTAGCTATAAATATTCAGTCAGAAAACCAGCTCCTAACGTATCGGGGAGTAAGACACGGCGCAAAATGTGTCAAGGTGATGTTTTCAGTATAAACAGAAAGAGCTGTCAAAACATGACTATAAACTATAAATTATAACATGAAGAAAAGAATTTGAAGAAGTGGCGGTAAAGTACGCAAAACATTCCACACATTCCACTCGCAGACATTAAAAACGGTCACGGCGCACAATTCAGACCTCGGACACGCGCTCGTGTGGGAATCCGGTATTGAGAATCGCTCACCGTCGAGTGGTTGGTCATGGAAGTCGCGGTCATGGATGTCGGCGTCGTGGTCGTCGTGTCTGGTGCGTTTTCTCCGCTCTGCTCCGTGCCGAGGCGCACGAGGAGCGACCGGAGCTGCGGCACCGAGATGGTCCCGTTTTCTCCATACCGGCTCAGGAGATCCTGCAGGATCTGAGCAGGACGGAGCTCCGTCTGACCTCTGACCTCTCCCAAGGGCCAACATAACAGGCCAAGGGACAGGATGAGGGCAAAGGTCAAGGTCAGCTGGGTGCAGCCATTGGCTGAGGTCTGGGTCATGACTCAGGATCTGCAGAGACAAAAAGATAAATAAAATAAAAAGAAATAAAAAAAGCTGCTCAAGTTTTAACGCCATGCTCGCATCAAGGACTATATTCACGGGAGGAACAAGGTTATTTATAAAAAGAACAGACATTTAACACCAGACATACAAATAACATTCATTAAGTAAGTAAGTAAGTAAATAAACAAATAAATAAATAAATAAGCAAGCACTAGGGCTGGGCGATATATCGATATCGTGATAAACGATTACGCAATACACTTTTCAGAGATATCGTTGGTATGGCAATATAAATAAATAAAAAATTTTACGTTTTTATTAATTACAAATTAAATGGTACCAAACAGATGTCACTGATTTAATGTATTTAAAAAAATAAAAAAATAAATAATTTAAGAGAAGAAAAGCATTAAAGAAAAGTAAAACTCGTCAAACTCTGTCTTTTATTTTTATTTTAATACTGTTTTGCAGACAGTTTGTTAGCCAAATTACAAAATCGTGATACACATCGTGTATCGTAGAAATGGAAATGTCCTCGAGTACCGTGATACGATATT
Source organism: Ictalurus punctatus (assembly GCF_001660625.3). NCBI lineage: Eukaryota > Metazoa > Chordata > Actinopteri > Siluriformes > Ictaluridae > Ictalurus > Ictalurus punctatus. Next base: position 17,824,859 of record NC_030437.2, on the reverse strand, counting down.
TGTGTCATATCGCCCAGCCCTAATAAGCGCAATTAAATAGGAGACATTTTAAAACGGATCGAAAAGTATTAAACGTTCCTTTTTGAGAAGGTTAAGCGTCTATACGTGTTTCAAATTACATTGTGGATAAAAATAAATAAATAAATAAAATAAAATATAAATTCTACAATTCTTCCTGGTGCTACATTATCATTTGCCTCCTTAGACAGCTGCACTAAAACAGCGTCGCGCTGCCCGAGGATTTTAAAACCCGAACAGTGCGAACAAACGCGCTTCAAAGTCAGACGAGTCCTACACGACTTCCAATCCGTGCGTTCCGTCTGCTCGAGTGCACGCCGCAGACTGGTCCGGTAAAGCCAGTGCTACACCTCAGGGCTGAAACCCGGCAGGTGTTTAGTGCTCACACTGTACGTGTCAGCATTATATTACTCGCTAAACACACACGCGCACGCACACACGCGCACGCACGCACGCACAGAGATGTGTTTCGGGATCATATCATCGCCATCCCAAACATTTCTCACAACAGGAGTGCTCATGCTGGAGATGTTTGCTTCTCCAGGTTTTCAACCAGATCAGATTCCTGATCAGCGCTCATGGGAATTTACACTGGGATGGAGATAGATAGATAGATAGATAGATAGATAGATAGATAGATAGAAAAAAAATCATTTTTAATTCTGAAAAGGAATTTTTACAATACATGATACTCATGACTATATAGGCTTGCTCCCAAACTTGCAGTGATACTGTAATTGTATTTATTAAAATAAATAAATAAATAAATAGAAACTGTTCAAAGCTCCTTTTATTACGAATGAAATGAAATCTTATTTATACAAATAAATACATATATTTATATCCAAATAATATCTTTTTCTCTGTGGTTTTGTCCTCATACTTTTATTTGCAATTTGTTTTCATATTTTTATTTTTAAATCTTTTTTTTTTTATTCGCAGTTTATTTTCATGGCTCATTTCACACCTGAAGACGATGTGTATTTTATTTATTTATTTATTTATTTATTTATTTTTGGCCTTGACTTTCTGTCTTTTAAATGCGCGACTCGACTCGACTCGTCGCAACACCACGCTCGCTCCTTCCGATCGGTTCGTGATTCAGTTTATTTTAAAAACGGTCAAAAAGATCGCATGATATCTCAGAGAAATGTATTGTGCCATAACTGATCACAATATCTCCATGATATCTCCATCATATCGGTCAGGCCTACTCGCGAAGACGGAATGAGCCGATTCACAAGAACAGGAGGGGTAATTAGCTTACTCCACCCGACGCCCACCCACTCAAACCCCAACAATGACCATTGTCCTACACCATACTACTCACAAGCAGGGTCTAAACATCAAATCGTTCAGTGTACAAGTCAAGAAACGCCGGTGACGCATGTGTAGAAGAAGTAGAAGAAGAAGAAGAAGAAGAAGAAGAGGAGCTGAAAAGCTGGAGGTAATCACTGTTTTCCAGCCGGATCCTGGGAGGAAACGCTGCTTGGAGACGCCGGGTCTACAGGGACGCGACGCCGCCATGGCGCTGGATTCTTTCTGCTTGATTCTCGAGTGGGGAATTCAGTACCAGGCAACTCAGTACCCACGGGGAACAAAGACTTCACGTCTGATCGGGAAATCGTTCGCTCGTGGGATTCGTAGAGCGTCACGTATACTGGAAATATCTTTAACATTGGTCATTGTGCCAACATTTACCCATCATTTACCAGACCTAGTTAATATTTTCTCATTTTGAGGCTGACGTGTAAGTGCACATGATTAGATTTGAATAGACCGTACCCAATATTCCAGAGTAATTCATGAGAAATGTACAATAAAAGTGCATGACAGCGAGAGACTGGAAATAGACAGGAAACTGTTCCACATTGTCCCAAAGTTATGAAAGTTATATAAAATAAAGAATTTTTTTTTTTCTGTTTGATTTACTTACTGAACTGATCCGACTAGCACTGTTTGGTCATAAAAATCAACCTGCAAGTCAAGTGTGAACCATTTTACTGTATGATTATCAAGTGAACCCTTTCTGATCCACAATATCCTCCTTGCAACTTTAGGCCACACCTCCTTCCTGCGTCTGATGCTGGCCGGGGGGGGTCTGGGGGACACACCAAAATATGTGCCGAGGAAGTAAAAGGATCCGATTATTTTTCAGTTCTGTGGCGTCCTACTGTACATTTTTAGAGAGAGAGAGAGAGAGAGAGAGAGAGAGAGAGAGAGAGAGAGACAGAGAGAGATACATGGCTAGATAGAGATAGATCGATAGAGATATAGATAGATAGAGAGGGAGAGAGATAGAGATATAGAGAGAGAGATAGCCAGATAGATAGAGAGATAGCTAGATAGAAAGAGAGAGAGAGAGAGAGAGAGAGAGAGACAGAGAGAGATACATGGCTAGATAGAGATAGATCGATAGAGATATAGATAGATAGAGAGGGAGAGAGATAGCCAGATAGATAGAGAGATAGCTAGATAGAAAGAGAGAGAGAGAGAGAGAGAGAGAGAGAGAGAGAGATAGCTAGATAGATAGAGAGAGAGAGAGATAGCTAGAGAGAGATAGCTAGATAGAGAGAGAGAGATAGCTAGATAGAGAGAGATAGATAGATAGAGAGAGAGAGAGAGAGAGAGAGAGAGAGAGAGAGAGAGAGATAGCTAGATAGAGAGAGATAGATAGATAGAGAGAGAGAGAGAGAGAGAGAGAGAGAGAGAGATAGCTAGATAGAGAGAGAGAGAGAGAGATAGATAGATAGAGAGAGCTAGATAGAGAGAGAGAGAGAGATAGCTAGCTAGATAGAGAGAGCTAGATAGAGAGAGAGGGAGCTAGATAGAGAGAGAGAGAGAGATAGCTACATAGAAAGAGAGAGAGAGAGAGAGGGAGAGATAGCTAGATAGAGAGAGAGAGCTAGATAGAGAGAGAGAGAGATAGCTAGAGAGAGAGAGAGAGAGAGAGATAGCTAGATAGAGAGCTAGATAGAGAGAGAGAGAGCTAGATAGAGAGAGAGAGCTAGATAGATAGATAGATAGCTAGCTACATAGAAAGAGAGAGAGAGAGAGAGAGAGAGAGAGAGAGGGAGGGAGAGATAGCTAGATAGAGAGAGAGAGATAGATAGATAGATAGATAGATAGATAGAGAGAGAGAGTGATAGATATATAGATAGATATATAGATAGATAGATAGATAGATAGAGAGAGAGAGAGAGAGTGATAGATATATAGATAGATAGATAGAGAGAGAGAGAGAGAGAGAGAGAGAGAGTGATAGATAGATAGAGAGAGAGAGATAGATAGAGAGAGAGATAGATAGATAGATAGATAGAGAGAGAGAGAGTGATAGATATATAGATAGATATATAGATAGAGAGATAGATAGAGAGAGAGATAGATAGATAGAGAGAGAGATAGATAGATAGAGAGAGAGAGAGACACACAGAGTAATTTAGATAGAGAGATACATGTATTTTTTATTATTTATTTTGTACAGGAATTGTACAGAGCCAGGAACAAACACAATCGAGCGATGAACAAACCGTGAAAAGCTGAAAGAAAGAAAGAGACGAGTGTGTGATGAATAAAAGGCACGCAGTATGCACGATGCTCAACCTGAGGCATGCAGACATTAGACCTGCCCTGTTTAGCAATGCTGCCAAAAGTGTGTGTGTGTGTGTGTGTGTGTGTGTGTGTGTGTGTGTGTGAGAGAGAGAGAGTGTGTGTGAGAGTGTGTGAGTGTGTGTGAAAGGCTGAGCGTCAGGAAATAGAGTGAGAAAGACAAATCAGAGGAAGAGTGAGGGAGGGGTGGGGGTCGGGGAGAATAGAAAAAATAAAAATCAGAAAGTAAACAAAACGAGGGGTGGAGGGGGTGGAGGGGGCGTGTGGGGGCGGAGCGGGACAGTGTGTGGTGGTGGTGATAAAGATGAAAGATTATAATCTGATTACAGTGACATCAATAACGTCCTAAAATCCTGACAGGAGTTTTAAAAAACTCAGAGTCAGCGTTTCAGCCCACACCAGCGCCTCGTCGCCTAAACAATACCAAAGCCTCTCTGCTCAAGGTTATTAGGAACTCGAGAGGAACGACCCGACCCCGCGAGATACGCGGCTAAAAGTAGAAAGCCTCGTTCCGAAAGCGAGCTGGAATCCCGAGAGCCGAGAGCTGAAACGTCGACACCGAGCGGGACTCGGAAGTGTGCCCGATCTCTAATTACACCGCGTGGCCGAGCCGACGTGAAGGAAAGGACGCTGAAGACTGGACTCCTTACCTTCTGGGACACGGTTCAGACACTCACTCGGCGGCCACTTCATTAGGAACACCCGCTCATTCATGCGGATAGAAGAAAAAATATCAGCCAATCGGTGTGGCAGAACGATACATCGGTTTATAGAGATGAGAGGTCAACGTTCACATCGAACATCGGACGGGGGAAGGGGAGGGGGGGGAGAGCATTACTGTAAATTAAAGTAAACCTCTCTAGCGCTTTAGACCGTTTGTCACTTCCTATAACATTTTTATTTATTTATTTTTTAAATTATTACCCCCCCACCCTTCATGGACGATCCGTTTACTCTTTAGACAGAATCAAAATGATTCATATATTCATATTTCATGCAAATGTTTTCGAATATGGATACGCATTGAAATAAGTTACAAGTATTTTAAGTATTGGCACCCTGTCCAGGGTGTACCCCTGCATCCTTGTGCCCCATGCTCCCTGGGATAGGCCCCAGGTTTCCCCGTGACCCTGAAAAGGAGTAAGCGTTATAGAAGACGTATGGATGGAAGTATATTAAGCTGTGTGTTATTCGCCCCCCCCCCAACAGGAATAGTCACTACTTGCTATTTTCCAGTAAAAACAAACAAACAAACAAACAAACAAACAAAAACAACACTGTAATAAGTATCTTTTATCAATTTGGTCAATAACGTGTCAATCACCAATATCTAAACATTACCCGTTACAGAACCGATTCAGAAACCGTCATTAAAAAGTTTCACAGTTAAATCGGGGTTTTAAAGTCGTCGTCAATATCTAGCGTATCGGAGCGAGAAATCTTTCACTTACCCTCCAAGCACGCACGGTAAAAAGTAAGTGCCCCCTCCTGCAGTCCCAATGCGACGATGCTCGGTAGCCAAAGGGCTTTATAAGAACTCCGCGCGAGAGAAAACAGTAATTACATAAGCGCTAACCTGCTATTAAACAAACACGCTGTACTGTTAAAAATGAGCACTTTACCCCCATGATGCATGGTGTATAATAACAGACTCGTGCTGGTGGTAATGATTAAGTCGATACACCGCACGACTGAGTCACTAAGCCGCCGATGGAGACGGACAGTGAAGAACAGCGGTCGCACTTTGTCCCCTCGCGTCTCGCGTGAGCACGGGACGTCCGGAAACCTCCCCTGACGCGATCCGGAACAAGCCGGACGTGAACGACGGCGAACCGTTTCTAACGTTTATAATCGCGCTCCGTACGTTAGGCCTCATTTAAAACCATCCGCAGGGGCGTTTACACAACGCGTGTACGCGTCAGACCATTTCCATTTCATGGGACTTTCGTGAATTCAAATCGGTTCATATCAAACGACTTGAAAGGAAAAAAAAAACAATCCAGAACAGATCCATGAATTAGGACAAGTAATATGACGAGCCATTCAATTAGGACAAAAGTAATAGCACCCTATAAACGGAGGAAGCGTTAGCGTGTGTGGTAGCTGATGCGCCGCAGTGGCCGAGCTGCATTACTGGAAGATTTCGAGCATGCCGGGATTAGGAGGCCCTCTTTCACGTCCACCGTTTAGTCGACGTGTTATCGTTTCCGGATAAAACTCTTTCGTGGAGTTTTGCGGGTGTGAGCTGTGCCGCGAACGTGTTTTAACAGTCGTCACGAAGCGGCTTTACAGAAATCTGGAGCTGCACCGTTGACGCTCGAGGCGAGGCAGACAAGTGGCGAGGGGAAAACCGTCCGAGAACACCAGGAAGGAGCCGTGACTCAAATCGAGGAACGAGTACAGCGCTTGTTTTACAGGAGATCGCGGAACTAGGAAGAGGATAAGCAAAATGGGACTCGGGTAACCGAGCCTCACAGGAGTACGGATTTCCGAGGTTAAAAGGTCCATCAGAAAACAGGAAGGCACAGAGTAATGGAAATCTCTTGCTCAGCCAGAACAGTGAGCTCTTATATTACAAGCCACTATGCTGAAGGGTTACATGTCAAAATTATTACCATCCGCAGAAGACATTTTCAATACAAATAAGACACACCAGCGTATTTAACTTGCTACCGAAAACATCCACACTAATGAATCATACGACACTGAAAACGAGTGAAAACGAAACCACCAAGAAAGCGAAACCAAGTATATTTATAGCGACGACGCTACACGTCACGACGAGGAATAAACGATCGACCGCTTCCAGGAGTGACGGAACTCGTAACGAAACTCAGATCCGAACCTCGTCGCCGTAAAAAAGTAGCGAACAAAATAAAGTCGAGAAAGATAACAGGCCTAGAGCCGACCCATGAGGAACCTCCTGCAGCGGTGAAATGAACTTGTAACGTAAATGTAAAGCAACAAAACCTAATGCAAACCGTTAATGGTTAATCTTAACGATTTTGTACAACGGAAGGAGAAAAAGCAGCAGGTTAAAATTTAGCAAGATGAAGCGCCATCTTGGAAAATATAATATAATATAATATAATATAATATAATATAATAGAATATAATAGAATATAATACATAATCTCATGTCACGTCGGTGGATTAACAGCTTTTCACTGGATAGTTTTGGCGCATGATTTTTAAAAAATAAATAAATAAAAACGTACTAATAATTTCTCATCCCGTCGTCTCACCGTATCAAACAAGAAATATGGCACGTCGCCAAACGCAACACACCGATGTTTATTAACGCACCTCGTTATCTGGAACGCGGCCGTGGTTTATAGTACACGCTCGATGATGGGTTTGGATGTCAAACAAATGAGTGCTGGAGACACAGCGGCGGAAAGGAAAAAAAAAAAGGCAGCGCATATCGTGATATCTGATGGCATTTCTATTACATCATGATATGAGATATATGGGTTTTTGTCTGTAGAACAGCAGCAGGGCCACAGTTTTGCTTTGGGGTTTTTTGCTTTGGGGTTTTTTGCTTTGGGGTTTTTTGCTTTGGGGTTTTTTGCTTGTATTTAACATCTGGAAATGTCCTGAACATCAGTAAAACTTAGTTTAAAAAAAAAAAAAAAAAAAAAACACACAACAATAAATTTTTCACTGTATTAATTTTTTTATATTGTGTTAAAAGTTTATAGTTTCTACCTATATTAATACGGTCACGCTCATCAGATTTCTCGAAATTTTACACAAGGATTTCCTTTTTTTTTTTTTAAACCACGGTCACACGTTACAAAGGAATACTCTCGGAATACTAGTTTCAGCCTCGTGAATATACATCGCCATTCAAACAGATTTTAGAATACCAGTAAGTGGAGGTCAAGGGTCAAAAGAAATGCCCCGGTTTCTTTTTTTGAGATCTGCCACTAGAGTGACTATGATTTGTTGAGTGTTTTTCATCTCTATTAGAGTTGAAAGGTTAAAAAGATATATAAATATAAATATATATATAATTTTTTAATGATAAGGTTAATATGTGTCTGTGTTTAAAGAGAACAAGTGTATACCAGCATCTTGATGTAAAAAGAAGAAGGGGTTTCATTATATTTGTATAAAGATAGAGAACCCTTGTTCGTGGTATAAACATCCCTTGCGTGTTGAATACTTCGGTAGGTCCTGGCTCGGACCCGGCGTTACGGACTGGATGACGGACGTCTATACAAATATAATCCATTTCTTAAGATTAAATCGGACTACTTCACAGGGATCATTCTGTGCCCCGATCCGACCCTGGACCGGGATACCTAACCCTAATCCTAATCCTAACTCTAACCCTAATCCACTGTCCACTCTTACACCTAATTCTGATCTTCAAACGCTGCACTAAACTTTACATTTGTATATCACGGTTGCAGGTAGCGAATATTAAACGACGAAGTTCATTGTTCTGCGTTTTAAGCTCGACTCGGGTTCGTTTCCATTCGTCAGGAGACGACAGACAGTGTTCCTGAAGTGTCTTAATACTCCGGGAAGTCGATACAGACGTGATCGTCGACTGAGGGGAAACTTCTCCGGGTCAGTTTACAGAAGATAACATACGGAGTAATCGTTCCAGATCCCAGCACATTCAATCCATACGAAAATGACGGAGATTACAGATTCCGAAGTGGGATTGAAACCCCTTGAGACCCTCCATGTGTAATAATTACACTACACTACACTACACTACACATTACTCCAAATCCATGTGTAAAACTAATCCGGGTCTAGTTCAACATAAAGCCACACGACAGCCACTAAAGAAGGGAAATGATTAAACAGATGTATAATGAACACTGATTGTTTTTCCTCCGCACCTAAAGTGAACGACAATGAGCATAAGTAAAAGTGATAGCCTATAATCTCGATCTTTTGGAAGATAAATGAAGGACACTTCCTCCTGAATGACATTTTCAAGACGTTTAGAGAGTGAAAGGTTCAAAGAAGGTTATGAACTGTTCTAAAGCGTGAGAGGAGTGATCAGAACAGCCCTGTAGGATTATATATCTGATATAAGGATGTTTTAGTTGAATCCCAACATCCAGGTCAGCATCACTGAGCATCACAGCTCATAGCACAGGTTATAGCTTTATTATCTAATCAGACTTTCAATTCCATCAATACTCACACTTTTAATACTCTTTAACCCAAAGTAAAAGGATACAGAACATGATACTATAGACCATTTCTATAGATTAATAAACGAAGCATTATTCTCATTATTCTAAGCGTGATCAGCCATGAGCTAAATAAACCAGTACAGGTGAGCTGATTCCGATTATTATTATTATTATTATTATTATTTACTTACCAACCCTCTGGTGATTTTTAAAGGGTTCGTGAAGTGATCCCGGGTTTAACGGAGCCGGTTCTAAAACGTCAGAGTGTGTGTTTTAGTTCTTTAGCTGCCACCTCGACCCATTCACACACACACACACACACACACACACACACACACACAGAGCAGTTGAGCATGTAGAGAAGGAGACGCATGCGCAGTGCGCTTTAAAGAGCGGGTCGCCTCTTTTGGATGACGTCATCTCTACACGCCGCCATCCGGTATAGGAGGTGTAGGGTTGCCAGATAGTAAATAAATAAACAGCGGCCAGCTAGTTTGAAGCCGTTTAAATTTAAATAGATGTGAACAGTTTTAACATATAATATCTTATCTAAATCTCTCTCTCTCTCTCTCTCTCTCTCTCTCTCTCTCTCTCTGTCTCTGGGTGTGTGTGTGCGAGAGAGAGAAATACTGTAGATAGATAGATAGATAGATAGATAGATAGATAGATTTAAATAAGAAAATAAAACAACAAAAACCATTACAGAAATTCTAATTGTTTCTACTACAAACACCATTTAAAAACATTAACAAATGTATTGTGTTTAGGTCATATTCTACTAGGATTTAGTGGTTTATATTAGTTTCGACTAGACATAAACACACCACCAATAGAACCCAACACATTCCCAATGGAGACCCACAAGGACCATTATAGTTGCCAATAAAACCAATATAATTGCCATTATAACCATTAAAACCATTACAAAAACCATTACTGTTTTTTTTCCCCAGCAGGGCTATCTATCGATATATATATATATATATATATATATATATATATATATATATATATATATATATATATATATATAACGTATCTATCTATCTAGCTTGCTAGCTATCTAATGTTACTATGTTAAATTAATTCCTACTAAAAGAGATGATGACGATTGATTGAAATTACATTGTTTCTGTAAAAAATAAAATCTCCTGTGATGCAAATCCGTTCACTTTCAAACCGAGTTACTAGACAAATGATTAAACTGAACTATTAAACAATTGAGAAAAGTACACTTTGTTAAAAGTAGGCTACAGAAGCTGAGGAATTGCCCATAAACGTGTATATATATAAGCATATGCAAGAAATAAAACACTCCGTATCGTGTTGTATGAAGCAGAGCTATTGTTACCACACCGAACTTGATTATTTTCCTATAACAGCACATCGAAATATTAACGTTCTTTATCCTACTGTGCTTCATTTTAGCATGACAAGTGCTAATATTTTGTCATAGTTAGCTTCACGGCTAACCTTTAAGGTAAAAGTGTGTTTTCTTGTGTTTGAACTGGTTTTGAGAGTTAAATCGTACATTTTTGGATGCTAGGGTCGGTTAATTTCTGTAACCTGAGTTTAGGATTGATCCTGATGCAATGAGGCCATCAAGCTAACCACTGCCTCTTTGTTGTGCAAAGAAAAATTGTTTTGTTGTACAAGCATCCTGATTTATAGATTACACATTTATAATGCGACACTTATAAATGTCAACACTTAACATTCACGTTTAATGCAATGTATCACAAACTTATTTATAGTTTAGACTGGTTTCTTGTGGACGGTTCAGGATGTCTGCAATTCCTAGCTTTATAGTGAGATACCGCGCAATCTGGCAACCCAATCCCACTCACTCTGTATGAACGTTTTTCTGAATAATTTTTAAAAAGTAAATTATTAATTACACGTGCAAAAAAAAAAAAAAATGAAATGAAATACTTAAGCTCTAGTTCATGTGGTAAAGCTGCTCTAAATGTGTCATTCTAACCATTAAAACAATCTCTTTACAAAGGTTTTAACCCCAATAAGCTACTAAAATAGCGTAGCAAGGTCTCTACTCTTATTAAAATAGTCATTTTAATTATTACAATAGGAAATGCATCCAGTAATATCCTAATATCAGTAACATTAGTGACCAGCTAGTGAGATGGTTCGAAAGGAGTGTAAAATTGTACATCATACTCTGTAACACCTTTAACGCCTGAGATTTTGTTCATAAATAAGAGTTAGCTCGCTAGGTTCTGTAGCTAGGTTTTAGGTCTTAATAATTGGTATAATGGAAAGTTTTCGCAGTCGCCTCAGTATAAATGTAATAAACATTCGTTATATGTCTACATTGTAATTGTGTTTGTTTATTACAACCATAGAGCTTTTTAAATAATAATTATTATTATTCCTGAGCTGTCCACTGACAGAACACTTTACATTCAAGCTGACATTATTTAAAGGACATGTTTTTGGTGTTATTGAGGTTTGGTTGTTGTCGTCAAGCTCCATGCTCCTGCGCTCAGGTTACTGTCTGTGTGGAGTTTCCCGTGTCCAGACAAGTTTCCTCTGGGTTCTCAGGTTTCTTCCCACGCCCCAAAAAACACACTGATGTATTGACAAGACATATTTCCCCTAGGTGTGAATGAGTTTTTGTGTGTGGGTGTGTGCGTGCGTGTGTGCGCATGGTGCCATTCCTGCCTCGCATCAGGTGCACCCAGCATAGGCTCTGGATCCACCACCATGATCGGAAAGTTTGAATCTGCGATGACTAAAGTTGCTTCCCAGAATGCTGGGGATCTCCAGCCCTCACTCTGAGAAACACTGTTTTAGATGATGTTTCGTTACATCGCAACCTGAGCTCGTAACGTAACGTATCGAGACTGAATCTAATTTGTATAAATGTAAAAATGTTATTTAAAAATCAGAGCCGGGACATTTTTCTTTCTAGTCCTTGCTAATCTTCAGTGTTCGATGCCCCTCAGGACAAGCTGGACACAAAATTTGAATACATCAAGCATCATCTCAGCGCTTGTTTTAAAACCTGGTCATTAACAGAAATGGTGTTTTACTTAAAGAAGCAGCCATTTCTAAAGTAGTAAAAGTAATAAATACAACTCACAACATCAGGAGGACCTGGACATTTCTATCCACAGAGGCCACTCAGGTGCTCAGTCAGTCGCTTGTCAGCTCAAGGTTTGGCAACTGTATCTGACCTCTGCAACTGATCTGGCAACTGCTCCCTCCACTGGCTTCCTGGTTTTGCTGATGAATCGACACAGATAACTATAACTAAAGATCCACACCGATAGTTTTTCCCGGTTGCATCCTGGGGGCGGCTCAGAGGGGTCCTCTGTCATCGTAAGGTACGAGAGCGGCTTCTAGAGGTGAAATAGAAACTATGACTGGCAAAATTTGTGGTGATATTTGAAGTGTTTTTGGTTTTTTTTTAAATCCATTTTGGATGCATATCTTTTATTTACTGTAATATTTTTAATAGCTCATTTATTTAATTTTTAAAAAAGTACAGGACATTTTCATGGTACAGTCAGTACTGTTTATTTTTCTAAAAAAAAAAAAAAAAAAAATTCAGCAGTATTTTACTTCGAGTGTTATGTTTTCATTCAGTATCAATTTGAAAACTAATCGGTTATCGGCAGGTAGGTATTGCCCAACTCGGCTAGCGGTATCCACTATCGGTCGACTTTACTATCCAGCACCAACCTGGGCATTTATTAAAGCCCACTCTGTAACACATTCCCTTCGAGCCTCTAGCATGGATTAGTAAAGCACTTAACCGAGCACTAAATCAGCCGATATTGATATATATCCCCCCGACCGCACCTCCTGTTACAGGACGACCGGATTGAATTCTTTTTCTCCAATCTCTGATCATTTCATGCTGCGTATCAGAATCAGATCGGTGCTATCTCTAGTATTCAATTATAGTTTGGTCAAATTTCCTGTGAACTTAAAGAATTCTGCTGAACGGACACCATTTCCAGTATGACAGGGTGATTCCTCAAAATGTGGCAACCCAAAACCAGGCCTGTTGCAGTGTATAAATGTTTCAGGTGTTTATCTGAATAATTTAACAAGTAACCACATAAACCAACACAATGCAGGTCCCCACAGTCCGGCTGTGTGTGTCCTTCGACAGTCACGGCTGTAGTAAGGACTGCACTAGAACGATTCAGGCCATGTTATTCTTTCATAAATGATGTGTAAAATGTAAACGTAAAAAAAAAAAAAAAAAAAAATTATATACGTAAATTATTTAACGTGCTCTGACGACTGGTCTGGGGCTCACTGAGGCCCTCTGATGGTCAGTGGCTCCACCAACACTGTTCCTCTCTCACTATTCCTCCGTTTAAACCTGTTTAGAGTATAAAAACATTCCACATAATCTCATATCGTTAATTAAACCACTCGCTCGTTTTTCTCCTTGTAAACAGCGTTAATGAGTTTCATCGGACGTTTTAGAGCATGAACACTACGTGGTATAAATCAGACCGTCGGATCTTCACCTTTCCCACAGTGTCCTCCGGGTGAGAAAACACCGCTGGTTGATGACTCCCTAAAACGTAATTTTCCATCTTTCTGTGAACTGTTTATTAATTAACCCGAGTCGATCGTGTCTGTGTGTACCGAGCCGCTCGTCCACGCTACGCGGGATATTTTACAAAGCATCAAGACAGACAAGGGTGCAAACTCGGGGTTTTATTTCAAACCTGCATAACATGAACGCAAACATATTTGAAAAGAAGACTGTTAATATGAACACAACTTGTTTAGAGCTTTAAAACTAAAAGCTGAGCAAAAAAAAACCAACAACAACAACACAAGTAATGAAAATCCTCACAGGAAGTAGAGTTTGTCGCAGAGCTGGATGGCGGGTTCGGAGTGGAGGAACTGTGCCGACAGGTAGGCCAGTTTGTGCGCGTACTTGCACGGGGCCGGCACACGGATCGTCCCGGGCCAATTCCAGTACAAGTGGCACATCTTAAAGGTCAACCTGATGGGAGAAACGTCAAAACTATATAATAACTAGCATAATTCTGCGTATACAAGATCGCCACGTAATGGATCTGACCCTGAAATAAGCCCCGCCTGCAGCTGGAACAGCTGCTCTGAGGGTTTTAAACATTACTGCTCCTTTAAATCTTAAAATTTCATAGTGTTAAGAAAAATCTAAACGTTATACTCGTAGCCGAGTTACATAACGTGTACTCTGCAGCATTTTTATCTTTATTAACACATTTTCTGCATGAATGTGTGCGTGTGTACGCGAGTGATCAAGAGATACCTCTGGAGGTGGTCTGGTGTGAGGTTTGCCGTGTTGTATATGGATATGTAGTGCGTAGGGAAGCCACAGCCTTGACGAATCGAGTGAGCCATGAGGAAGAAATCCACCCTGATGGAGAAAATAAATAAATAAATAAATAAATAAATAAATAAATAAATAAATAAATAAAAAGACGACAAATTCAGCATTGTTTACAGATTCTTTAACCACATCGGCCACACGCAGGGACGAGTTTTTTTTTTCCTTTGCTGTGAAACTAGATTTTAATCGGTATGGCGATAATCAGCCCCGCCAGTATTTCACCATCACAGAGATGAACGTAAAATCGAGGAGACTACGCGATAATCGCAGGAGCTCGCGATCGTGCAAAATTACCGCAGATGCCGTGACGATTCGAGCCGAGACACGTTCAGCCGAAGCCTCTTCGGGTCACGTGCGTCGGACGCGAGTACAACTAAAATGTCTAATTTACCGACGAACATCGCTGCGAAAGAGTGCGCGGACTGGATATTTAGCAAACCTCGGTGGTTCAGTCAGCGTGAGGCGTTTCCCTTCTCCGTCTAGACACTCGCCCTCAATTTTGTAGAAATATCCATGTTTATACGGTTTGATTCGTCACTGTACGTATCGTAGAACTGCTGCTACCGCTAGAGTCGGCGGTTTGTGGCTCGTCTGTTCCAGCGGGTGTTTATGATTAGCGTCCGCTAGGTTTTGCGCTACACCCTGTCGGGTAGAAATGTCATGCGGTGCTGGACAATATGAATGTTTCACTTGTTAGAGACGGAGCATGTCCCGGTCTGCCCCGTTTGTTGACCCGGTCATTTCACCCTGAACCTGGATAACCTGCTCGGAGATGATTACCCTCCGTCCGTCCTGGATATGAACGCTCTGTTGGGGAGCCGAGGACTCTGCATGGACTCGACTCAGAGATAGGACTAGGGGATCGGAAGACCATGATCGATGGTGAGGATTATGCAGCCAAGATAGTGAACAAGGTGTGCGGTTTGGGACGTGTCCCCAGTTCACTACGGATGTGGAGACACTTGGGATGGTGTTTATGTAACATATGGCGGTGAACAGGATGTGTGGCTTGGGACGAGGACTGAGGACGGTGCTTACGTGGCCTATATTCGGAACAGGATGTATGATTTGGGACACGTCCACAGTTGATTGATATTGGCGTTTACGTGGTCTGTATAGTGAACAGGATGTGGTTTGGGACGTGTCCACAGTGTACTGATGATTTACTAATTAAAAAATAAATAATAAAAAAAAGACTATAAAGACCCCTCTCTTCTGTGAACACTTAACGGACCCCTAACCCTCCGCCGTATAGTTAGGCGAACAGTAATGACTCCAGCGCTGGATTTGCCCGGAACCTACCACTCTCCGTTTGTGACGGTGTGATCGAGCACGGTTCCCGGTGGAGGTGTTCCGAATCGATTGCCTCCGAATGCGTACAGGGTCGTGTTGATCCTCTTCTGCACGACGATGAAGACCAGCTTCGGCTCGTAGTTGGGGAACGTCTCGAAGCATTTGAGGATCTGCGGGATCTCGTAAAGCTCCACCGTCTTGAGCTGACCGTCTGAAACTCCGTCACGGTAGATTACGATCTTCTCTGGGAAGCTGTGGTTCACCTGGAGGAGATTCACATCAGGGAAATATTTATGACCTTGTTCACTGAAGCTTCTAGAACTTTATTAATAGATTTCCTGGATTTTAAAAAGAGACACCCTTCTAAATTCTGACTGCTTAGGGAAAAAAAAACAAACAAACAAAAAACGTTCAATCTTTCGTTGCGTTAATGGAGCAGAGAATTTTTGACACCATGCACGTCCTGCCTCTGAAATGGCACTTTAGTGCCCCCTAGTGGTAAGGTGAAGGTGAGGTCCATAATACCAATACTAAGCTTAAAATCAGTCCAGGCCTCTCAAGTGCTTTTACAAACTACATTTGAATTATAAATGACAGTAAATGGTTTAGTGTTCGATATTCCAGAATTCATAGCTACATTTTTACACCGTCAAATTGCAGTAGCACAAAATTCACGCAAAACTTCAGGACATTTCTCTCTCTACATACATACATACATACATATGTATACATACATACATAAAATAAATAAATAAAATTATATATATATATATCATTCTTATATAATATTTAATTTTTAATATATAATTCTTATATAATATTCTAACGGTCAAAAGTTTGTGGACACCCGACTGAAATGTTTCTCAATGTTAAGAAGCTTTTGATCTGAAGGCGTGTGATTAAATGTGCGAAATCGGTTTTTACTCCTCTTAAACCACAGCAACTTGCCGCGATTTACGGTTTACTTCGACCCACGTCACCGTTTTTGAATCCGTTTACAGTTACGTTTTACGTTGTAGAGCGTCCACGGACCGAGTTATCCCTAGCAGCTCGCTCCGTCCTCTCATCCAGCCTTACGGATGAACGAAATCGGTGTTATTCTGATCGCACGAGTTCACCGGGTTCACGTTCGAGACCTTTGTGCGTTAAGCACGCCTCGTTGCTCTGACGCAGCGGAAAATAAAAAGGCGCACGTAGCGGAAAATAAAAAGGCGCCCGTGAAAACCGCTCGGCGGGGCCGGGCGACGGTGAACGGCACGTACGCACGCCGCGGTGTGTGAATCTTTTACCTCGTAATATTTCTGCAGGGCGGCCAGGAGGCACACTCGGAAGCCGTTAATGATCTCCTCGTTGGGCATCTGGAATGTGACTCTGGAATACCACTTGGTCATCAGGCTGAAAGGCACAGACACGGGGGTGGAAGACTTTGGAGTTCATGTGCGGTTCGCGTCCTTACCGGACGTCAAAGCTGGACAGTTTGAGCGCATTGCGCTAATTCGATCACTGTGGATGCAGAAGCGCTAGCGATCATGTGTTTAGCCTCGCTGTGTCGATGTTATCTCGATCGATCGGGGTCCGGTTAAGGGTCCAGCTACCCGTTTTGTAATTCTTACAAACATCAGGAACTAAGATGAGGGCCGGAACGGCGACGAGAGTGATCTAATTCTTAACCGTAAAAAAAGGTTTAGTTTCCAGCTGTACCTGTACAGTAAAAGAAGACAATTTGTGGTTCATAGCGGCACTTTGGATTAACAGTATGATGAGGACAGCCATTTTGAGTCTTATAAGGGGAGAATAAACACGTACGTCTCGGTCCGTTCGTCTTTATGATCGACCGACATCTCGTCAGCTCACTAATCAGACCAGAGAGGGTAAATAACGTGAAAAACATATTCAAGTCTTGGAAAACGCTTTTCCGTTTCTGACCCAATGTCTCGAACCCTGTAGCTAGTCTCTGGTGTGATGAGCATCCTTTCTTCCTTCCGTCCTAAACTACCGCAGTACTTCTTCGAGTACTCACCGGACGACCTGATCGGGGTCACGATAGAACAGAAAACAAAAATCACTAAAATCATACATACGTGTATTAACTGGTTAAATCAGGAGATCTCACGGGGTAGTTCTGGCTCGATGATTAAGGCTCTGGGTCACTGATCGGAAGCGGTCGGCGTTGGACTTTTCAGCGGTTGTACTCTGCACGATGACAAAGTTCAATCTGATCTAATGTTTAACGGTCGTATTGTGACTAAGGAGCAGTTTTAGACATTATCTGACGTCAAAAGAAAAAAAAACAACAACAACAAACCTACACTATATAGCCAAAAGTATGTAGACACCTGACCATCACACCCTCATGTCCAACATTTGAGTCAGGATTTATTCCCCCTTTCCTGTTCCACTAGATTTTAGGGCGTGGCTGTGGGGATGAGTGCTCATTCCGCTACACGAGCGTTACTGAGGTCGAGATCAGGCAGGCGCTGATGTCGGGATGTCGAGGAGGCTCCAGTTCCAGTTCATCTCAAAGGCGTTGAGGTCAGGGCTCTGTGCAGGACACCCGAGCTCTTCCAACCTTCCACCATGTCTTCGTGGAGATCTTCACGGGCTTCTTAGTTCCAGTGACGGGAAAGCGTAACGCCACAGCACACAGACACGCTCGGTACAACTTCGCGCTAAAAGATTGGTCAAGAAGAACATATGGGTGTGAAGATCGGGTGTCCAAATACTTTTGGCTGAAGAGTGCGGCCACGTGCACGGCGGCATCGTCATTCCGGACCGGGGTTCGAGTTCCAGTAAAGGGGGGTGGGGGGGTGGGGGGGTGGGGGAAGACATTCTATACGATTGTGCGCTTCCGATATCACGGCCCCGGTTTTGGGAAGGACCGCACACGTTGGGTGTGGAGATCGAGATCGTCATGATTTAAATACGGAGGTGGAGTAACGTGACGATACGTGATATGCGGATCGTCTGGTGTTTTTCCAGCACTGAGACCCGACGCACGTGTTACCTGTTCAGACTCGCCACAAATCCCATCACGGACTGGGTTTTCTTGCTGGTGTCGTGATGGACGTCCACACCGATCACCATCAAGTGTTTCTGTGCAAAGGTAAAACGTGTCAATCAGGTTAATACGGTCCGTTTACGTTTAACTGCACACGGGGTTCGTACGGGTGACTCGTAATGACATTCCAGGACGTCAGTCATTCGAACATATTCTTTAACTCTTCTACTCAAATTCTTAAAAAAATAAATAAATAATAATAAAAAAAGCGAAAACGTTACTACACGGAGCCTCAGCCGCTCTGTCCCTACGTTAAGCTCTCGACAAATCTTAGCGAGTGGAAATCCCTTGAACATTCTCAAGCCTATCTCGTATTTCCGATCATAAGATCACGATAAACCCGAATATACTTCCATCCGTTTGCACTCGTTTCCAGCTTGAAGTGGTCTTCCTTCGTTCGGCGGATAGTTTGGCTCGTTTTACGCGTTTATTTCTAGAAAGAAGCGAAAAATGATCTCCCGGAATAACAGACTACGAGCTCGAGAGGAGTAGAGATGTCTAGAAAGGATGGGTTCACTGTACGTGGTTTATCGTGACCTTATAACCGTAACGCGCCCACGAAGGACCGCCCTCTTTCTTCGGCGGATACGCCAAGCGTAAGCGTTTTCACCAGAGGAACGTGGACCGTCCAAAGCTCTCCTCCCAGTTTGCAGTTCATCTGCAGCAGGATCTTCTGCGCGACGCTGCGGAGTTTCTGCGGCTGCGAGATCGTGCGGACGTTGATCACCTGTGAAGAGGAAGCAGAGCGTAAGTGCGATCGTGTGACGTGACGGACGCCGGGGCGGGGCGCGACGTGACACGCGGCGTGCGCGCTTCGCGCATCGCGCATGTCCACAGAGGACGTGCTAACCTGCGAGGGACACGGACTCTGAACGCAGCAGAGCTTTTTAATAGCGCTGTACAGGTCGTCTCTGTTTCCGGTCACGATGCAAACCACCAGCTGCACGTTGGGCTGAAAATACGACAAGACATCATACGGTACAGATCAGTTAAGACAGGCTCGCTTTATAGCAACTGTTGATAGCTGTTATAATACACGCGACCTTAAATGGGACTATAAACGGGTTGAGCGGGGAATAAATAAATAAAAGTATGACATGCCGTTCTTTAATAAAACAAAAAAAAAAATGGTTAATTGCTGAGGTATAAGAGAAATAAAACTTCACAGCACGCTGGTTCTATAACGGCACCCCCTCCCCCTCGAACGGTTAGACGTGTATCTCAGTCAGAGCCATGGACGGTACGGGTGTGTATGTTTATGAACCGGATGACGCGTCCGTAGGGACGTCTGCGTGGTAGGACACGTCTGAAGACACGTCGCAGGTTGGTGTGAGAAGCGGTAAAGGATGAAATGTTCTGCACCTCGCTGCTCAGCTGGGACTGGATGGTCTTTACGTAGGTCTCGGTGCGATCGTCACGGAGCTCGACGCAGACCGGACGGGCCAGCCTGAGCCCCATCGGCCCGGCCACCTTCCCGAACGTGGACACCAGCTCCTCTGCCTGATCCGCAGCCCTACGAGGGTAAAAAACCACCCAGCGGTCCAGAGGGATCTGAGCAGAGGGGGTATAACAAGAGAAATGAATCCTGTTCATGTATAAAGCAGTTTGGCACAAAAACGAAGGGAATATGAACGCTACAGAGGACAGGAATTAAAAAGTACGGTACAACATATTGATCGTGGAGGAAGGGAACAGTAACACTAATAATAATAATAATAAAAAAACGTTCAACAAAATGTAAACAATATATATTTGAAGTTGTGATGTGAAAACAACAGCATATCTAAAAATAAATAAATAAATCAATCAATCAATCAATCTCGTGCTTTCAGTCAGGTCTTGAGAAAGAGCACGAAAACGTAGAGCGAGAGAGAGAGAGAGTGCGTGTGCCCGAGGATTTCCACTTCACCTTCCATCAACACCCCAACAAAAGGCATGGGAACGAAAGAAAAAAAAATAAAATAAAAAAGGTAAGTGCTTCTAAAAGATTGAGGATCAGGGCTCACTCACACAGCTGATGGACGAGTCTCTGACCACCTCTCTCGACCAATCAACCGTCGGAGACGTGACGAAAGTGGCAGACTGCAGACAAATGGTCTCCATGGGCAAAGTTCTTCCCTGAGTCTGTGGAGAGAGAGAGAGAGAGAGAGAGAGAGAGAGAGAGAGAGAGAGAGAGAGAGAGCGCGCGCGCGCATGACAAAGCGAGATAGAAAGTGTGAGAGAGAAACAAAAGAAGAGACAAACAGAAAGAGTGAAAGAGCGAGAGAGCGAGCAAGAGAGAGAGAGAGAGAGAGGGAGAAGAAGAGAGAGCAAAAGAGAGAGAGAGTGCAAGACAGCAAGAGAGAGCAAGACGTATCTCAAGTAAATTAAGTGTGTGTGTGTCCTCACCACCGGTATATCGGAGCTGATCTTGAGCATGTTAAGCGTGTGTGTGTGTGTGTGTGTGTGTGTGTGTGTGCGTGCGCCCTCACCACCAGTATATCGGAGCTGATCTTGAGCATGTTAAGCGTGCGTGTGTGCGTGTGCGTGTCCCCTCACCACCAGTATATCGGAGCTGATCTCGAGGCCCCAGCGTGACAGTTCTTTCACTGCCTCCTGACTGGTGCTGATGTTGTGCAGCAGCTGCTTTAGCGAGTGTGTGTGCTGCTCCACGCTCACATTAATGTGCATCGTCAGATCCTGATTGAGAGAAAAAAAAAACACAACAAAACAAACAAAAAAAACCCCCACACGCGCGCGCACACACACCCCCCGCAGTAAGAACAACAAAATATTTACACACACA
Source organism: Ictalurus punctatus (assembly GCF_001660625.3). Taxonomy (NCBI): domain Eukaryota; kingdom Metazoa; phylum Chordata; class Actinopteri; order Siluriformes; family Ictaluridae; genus Ictalurus; species Ictalurus punctatus. The sequence continues at coordinate 17,803,569 of NC_030437.2, read as the reverse complement.
CACACACACACACACATCAGTAACTGACTGGCAGGCGTGTTACTTTATCGTACAGGGACGGCGTAAGCGTGCTGGAACGTTACCATGACGACGACAGTGGTCGATCGGACGAAACGAAATCAGAAATTCTGTCAACAAAACGTTTTTTTAAACGCTCTCACGCTGATCTCTTCGTCTCACCTTCATCGCCCTGAAGTCTTTCTTCATTTTCTCTGGGATGCCAGTCATGAAGGAGAGCTCGGGCAGGATCAGGATCTCCCCCGTTATTACCTGCTGCAAGATACAGCACGAAAAGCATCAGAACGCAGGTAGCATCGCTGCGTCACAGCTCCAGAGTCTCCCCGGGTTCGGTCACGGGTTACTCTCTGTGTGGAGTTTCAGGTGTTCTCCCCGTGTCCCTGTGGGTTCCCTCAGAGTTCCCCGCTTTCTATCAGTACTACCTGAAATCAACATTGTTTTGTTTTGTGGCTTTCAATACGAACACATCAGCCTTAAGGCTCTCTATAAGCGAGTGTTCAGCTTCTCGGCGGATTTCCTGTCCCGACGTGATCTAAAAATCGCCTCGCCGAAGTTACCGCTGTTGAGCGAGTGCCCATTTACAAAAAGGAGGAGGAGCCGCTCGATACGTCCCGCCCCGACTTCCTGTTTCGGTGGACATTACGTCGACGCAACGGACAACGGCGTGCGTTTCAAAAGCACTTCACGTGGGACTTTAATATAAATAACGCAGTGAGAAAAATCGCTAAAGCAGCGTCTGGACTTGACGCTGGGTGGGCGGGGTTTAATATTCTAACGAGCACACGCTCGAGCGATAAAGCACTCGCCATCTCGCGTGCGTCTTACACAGGCTCAGGACGGTTTAAGCCGACGATTTACAAAGCAACTTTAGAGAAATCCGGATGTAGATTAAATCGAGACCACGATGTTGAGCATTTATTTATTAAATCCCTTAATACTTTTGTTCTTTTTAAAAAAAAAATAAAAAAATCCCATTACATGACATGTCTGTCCTTTTAACAGCCCTCTTGTGACTGTGCATTTTTCAAATTTACTTCAACCCCATTACATCATATTTGTCCTGTTATTATTTTATTATTTCTTCCGATCTACCGGCACGCACTTTATTCATTTTGCTGCAGTAATAACTTTTAATACAATACAGGATTGTCCTGTTATTAACTTTCATCATCTCACTGCCTTTCTAACATTTTGTTACCTTTCGTGTCATTTGAACGCGTTTGTTTATTCGGCATTATACGATTGTCCTTTTATTGCAGAGTCGTTGTTGACATACAGTCCTGATAAAGACCTTAACGCTCAGGCAAGTAAACCTTCGAGGAATCAAATCCCCACTAAAGCAGCGCTTAGTTCAATCCAAGTCTAACAGTAGACTGCAATACCTCAAACACACATTAGGGGGCGGTGTGTGATTAAAAGTTCCCCAGATTGAAATTCCACTGCTTTGTTTTGTTTTTTGTTTTTAAAACGGTCCAGAACGAATGACTGAAAATAGGACAATTTAGTGCTTATAAATTTTTTTTTTTTTAAAGGCGTTCTTGCTTGTCCCGTCGAACTCTCGATTCTGATTGGTCACGTAGGTGGGGCGTCGATTCGTTCTCTAGAACTGCAGCTCGGACAGTAGTGGAGTTTAAATATTAAAATGCGCTTGTTCTGATACGGTATCGTTTGTATAGAGTTATGGAGGAGCCAGATGACCTAAAGGCACGATAAATATAAATGGTTAGAGCCGAAAACTGCTGTGGTGTAAGAGGAATAAAACACTTCAGGATATACTGTGATAGGAAACTAATCAACTTCAGACTGTAAGAGGAACGTCCGGGAAGCAGTTCGTTGCTGATTATTTTCCTGTAAAAGCACGTGCTTGTTGGGTTTTATTCCTTACTCCTGCAAATGAATATTGATAAATAATTACTCGTTAAAAGCCACAGCTGAAACGCGAGACGTCTTGATCTTTTTCAGCGCTGTACTGTGCCACGAGGAACGAACCCGGACGTTTATTGTATAAATACTTTATTGCCTTTTTAAAATCGGTAACGAGTCGACTGCGTAGTCTATAAAACGTCGTTACTCTCGTGTGCGCCATCGAACGCGTTTCCCCGAGCACGCCCTCGAGCGCAATCGTGCGGAATGCAAATGAATCCGGGACACGCCGATGTCGCCGTCAGCCGTGATATCATCTTCTGTAACGGATAGTCGAGGCAGGACGGCGCGAGGAGAGAGAGCAGGTGACGAGATTGGAGATGGAGAATTACGTCCAGATCAGGAAGCGGCTCGGCGAATCGAATCAGAGAAAGCTAGACTCAGAATTAGCGTCGAGGGCTCTTTTTTTTCCCTCCCTTTAATCGTTCTTTCCGATATCGATTTCCTCATTGGGATTTAAAAGCCGTAAAACATTGCACCTCTGTCTCTTTCTGTTCCAGACTCATCTCTCTCTCGCTCTCTCTCTCCCTCCCTCGCCCCCCGTAATATCAGCGCAATAGTGAAGCTCATAAATCTCACAAAGCTCCGAGCCTGCTTATCTTCCTCTACTTTATGTCTTTGTGTGTAGCCGTCTGGATCTCCGTTAATCCCCGGCATGTTGGGATAAGTAGCTCTAAGCCTCCATAAACACCAGATTGTTAAAAATTCAGCCGCTCGGCTTGTGTGTGATCGCGCCTTCGCCTCGTGACCTCCGTGACGTCCCGTGAAACACTTCGATACTCTTCTAAAACCCTCAGCGATCGCGCTCTCCGGCCCGTCTCTGAAGCCGAGTCGCACGATCGAGTCCTGAACGACGGTCTTGAGAGAGTTTTCCCCGAACGGCTTCACGACTCTGCTCTGGAGCTCGTTTCCCCTTACGGACGGGCGCGACGTCGGCCATCTTTAAACCTGCCTTAACGTCAAAACCGAACTCGAAGGAACCGGCTTGAATTCATTTACTCGTGCCAGCTCACGGCTTTGTGACGGACGTTTGTCCCCCGTGGTACTAACCGTCGAGTACGGCTGAACGCTATTCGCCGTTTTAGAAAGTGGGAGGAGCCGTTCCGTGATCGGCGACGGACTCTTGCTCTACCGGCGTGACCGATTTCTTTACGGACTCTGATGTCAGCTCGTACTCCGTGAAAGGATGACGTGCCTCACCTTTCCCCCGGGTTTGGACCTTTCCTTCGGCCGATGGACCAACAAGGGCTGATCCAGTTCTTTCACGGTGATGCCGTAGTTTTTTCTGTCGGCGGATTCAAGAAGAAAAGAAACGACATGGTTAAAATAAATCAATCAAACAAAACGTACACGATATAGAGAATCCGTAAAGGAACGGCCACGTCTCGAAACGCTAAATAAACCTGTAGTAGTCGACGAACGTGGTCTCCGAGCCGTCCGCCATGGTGAAGGAGTGTTTGGGTGACTTGTCCCACTCGATGTCGTCGATGCGGTAGGTTCGGTTGTTGTAGCGAGTGATGACTATGGAGCCGATTAACTCTTTGGTGCACTCGTCTTTGAAGCTTTCTCGACTCTGCTGGTAGATCTCGTTCCTACACGAGAGCCCACACGCGCGCGCACACACACACACACACCCCCACATTAATATGTTATCCAACTAAATACCATCATAGATAATTACCACGAGTGTTACTCATCTTAAAATGTCCACAGGTTTGGTTTAAAAAAATTTTTTTTTTTTAAACCCACCTGAATCCATACAAATGAAGCGAATAATTCCGCACTAAAGCGTGTTCTGTACTTACATGACGTCCAGGACTGAATCGTTTCTCAGCACTTTGTGTGAAATGTCCACGGCCAGGTACAAACCTCCATCCGTGTGTTTTATAGCGGTGGAGTAACCTGGCCACACCTGCAGCCTGACACACACACACACACACACAAATACATAATACAGATGCTTCTGCATCCATTCTAGCTGTTCTTGTCATCCTGAAATACATCTATACATCCATCCATTCTTTATGCGTTCAGCGATCTATACACTCATCCATCCACCAGTCCAAGTATACACACATCTATCCATCCATCCATCCAAGCAAAAGCCTTCCATCCATCAAAACATCTCTACATTCGTTCATCCATCCATCTAACCAAGGATCCAGTCATCAAAGCATGCTGGATGGATGGATGGATGAATGCTTGCTTGGCTAGACGGATGGATGGTTGTATGGATGGATTGGAAGGATTATAAACATCCTTCCAATCCATCCATACAACCATCCATCCGTCTAGCCAAGCAAGCACTCATCCATCCATCCATCAAAACAAGCATGCACCCATCCATCCAAGTATACAAACATTCCTACCTCCAACCAGCCATCTAACCAAAGACCCATCCATCGAAGCATAAACATCCTTCCAATCCATCTGAACAAGCATACAAACATCTTTCCATCCGTCCATCTGTCTATCCATCTAACCAAGCACGCAAACACCCATCCAACAGGTATCGATCAAGCCACTATCAATCCATCCATCCGTCCGAGCAAACATCCAATCTATGCAACCAACCAAGCGTACAAACATCCTTTCATCCAAGCGAACATCCATCCATCTGTCTAACCAAGCATGCATCCATCCATCGAAACAAGCATGCATCCGTCCGTCCGTCCATCCGAGCAAACAAACGTCCATCCGGTAACGTTGCGTCTGCTGGAGACTTTTAATCATCTCGTTCAGTTTCCTGCACTTTTCTTTTCTTGGGAATTTCTCAGGAAGGGATGAATACCTGTGCTTGCTGAGAACAACGGCACTTCTGGGATCATAGTGATTCCGGCCTATCAGATTCAGCCCCAAAATCTTCATCACCCTAAAAGAAACACAGAGAGAGAGAGAGAGAGAGAGAGAGAGAGAGAGAGAAAGAGGAAATAAAGTAAAGGTCAGTGGTATTAATCATAGTCATCAAATCGGCCGCTAGCTGCTGTGCACTTGCTGTTGATGCGCTTCTGATTATTTGGAGTTCAATGACTGTCTAAATGCATTTTCCAAAGGATTTTCCAAGATGGGGAAGAGGGAAATGGAGCGTTCCTAAAAATATCTTGGATGGATGAGATGTGTCTCAGAAGTGTGTTTTCTATTAGGAATAAACACACACAAAATATACAGGTGAAAAAGGCCTGTGTGATCAGACACGCCGACCCGGCATGGTGATCAGACACGCCGACCCGGCATGGTGATCAGACACGCCGACCCGGCATGGTGATCAGACACGCCGACCCGGCATGGTGATCAGACACGCCGAAAAAAACAAAACAAAAGTGGAAATTGTGAAGATGGAAAAGAAGATGGGGTTTTTTTTTAATGAGATAAAAGAGATAATGAAAGAAGAAATAAAAGTAAACAGAAGGTGAGAGTTGAGAGAGGAACATGGGGGGGGGGGGGGGAGTGACAAAAGAGAAAAAAGAGAAATAGACAGCAAGTACTAGAGGAGTACAAGACACAAAAAAGACAGAAGGATGGAGCACAGGGGATGAGAGAATAGAAGGTAGGGGGAGAGGGCGAGAGAGAATGTGAAGAAACGGGAGAGAGAGAGAGAGAGAGAGAGAGAGAGAGAGAGAGAGAGAGAGAGAAACAGTGAAAAGTGACAAGAGGGAGAGGGGAGATAGAAGTGAAGAGAGCGAATAGAGAGAGGAAAGGAAAGGAGAGGGAGAATGTGGAGAGCGAGAAAGAGACAGGAAGAGAGAAGGTAAAGAGGGGGACAATGCGAAAAGAGGGAGTGAAAAAGAAAAAAGTGGAGACAGGGACAGAGTGAGAAAGGAGAGAGGATGAGAAGGAAGAGAGAGAAAAAGGATTTAATGAGGGGGAGAGAGGAATAAAGAGAGGGAGAATGTAAAGTGAGAGAGAGAAAGTAAAGGGGAGAATTGAAAAGAGAGAGAAGGCGAGAGTGAGGGAGAAAGTAAGGGGGGAAGAAATTGAAAGAGAGTAAATGAGGGAGAAAGCAGAGAGAGAGAGAGAGAGAGGGAGAAAGCAGAGAGAGAGAGAGAGAGAGGGAGAAAGCAGAGAGAGAGAGAGAGACATTGAGAGAGAGAGAGAGAGAGAGAGAGAGAGAGAGAGAGGGAGGGAGACAGCGCAGAGAGAGAGAGTGAGAGATTGAGAGAGAGTAAGTGAGGGAGAAAGCAGAGAGAGATATTGAGAGAGAGAGGGAGGGAGACAGCGCAGAGAGAGAGAGAGATTGAGAGAGAGTAAGTGAGGGAGAAAGCAGAGAGAGAGAGAGATTGAGAGAGAGAGAGAGAGAGAGAGAGAGAGAGAGAGAGAGAGAGAGAGAATGAAGTGCAGATCTCACTCACGGCAGTGATTGGAAGCGAGCCGAAACGATCTCGAACTGACGCTCCTGAAATCACGAACATCACTTCATGTTCTTCAGCGATTTAACGTCCCGTTGCTGTTACCACGGCAACGCAGAGTGAGCACTATTATATTTTATTGAAACAGGTCGCAGAAAAAGAAAAAAAAAAAAAAAAAAACCCTTCTTTTAAAGTGTTTTTTTAAAAATGTTTTTAAACCCTACTTTTTTCGGTTACAAAGACGAGGCAAAATAAAACGGTGGGGAAAAAAACAACCAAAAAAATAAACATAAACATCGGCGGTTCTGTGTGTCGAGTCACTTCAAGGCCACAGAGATTTAAACACGCGCTTAACAGACCGTCTTTCTTCACTGTGGGTGATTCTCACACACTCTCTCTCTCTCTCTCACACACACACACACACACACACACACACACACACACACACACACACCTCAGCGCAGGTGAAGGCCAACATTTTTGTTTTTATTTTCCTTTACCTTTTATTTACCGCTTTACTTCCCACTACGCGTTTTTACACACAACAATAATAAACAAAATGATTCTGATGTTTTTGAAAGGTGGTGGTTTAAAATAAATAAATAAATAAATAAATAAAAAGGCTTAAAAGCTTTTTAAACCCTTAATCTTTCCCGATTCCTCCATCAAATCCCCTCTCCCTGCAGGCTTGGCGTCTCCTTTATCTCGCCAACGTCGATCTGTCCCGCATTTATCCACGGGAGTTTATTTGCGCGTCTGACGCAGGAAGCACTAACGCGTGCCGTGCAATTAGTGGCATTACAGGACGACACACACCTGCGCAGGACCACGTTGTAGAACGGGATACACAGATCGGAGTGCGGAGGCAGGATCTTCGTCATCTGGATTTTAATATCGATTTCCCGATTGTCGGTTTTCCGCTCCGCTTTCAGATGAACGACCTGGTTAAGGGACGGGGAGAGAGGGAAAAAAAAAAAAAATCATTTCGGGTGGGGGAGGGAAGGGGTTAACAGGGTGGACAGTGAGAGGAATCTCCTCCAACATGTACTAACCTCGACGGATTAGATGATTAAACCTGTTAAGCTGTATAGATCATGACCAGATAATCACGCAAACTACATAAACACCCATTTCATTTAGAGAACACTCGGAGTAGTCGTGATTTATGAGGTAATGAGGTATACAGCGCCTTTAAGTGATCAGACTACACAGCTCATCACCCTGACGACGCCCGGTGTCAGGGTGATGAGTGAAGCACGGTGGCGGTAGCATCGTCATGGGGTCCACGTCGATGGACCTACGACGAAGTGTCAAATCGAACACTTTACAAATAACGTTAACGGGCTTCCGTCCTCTAAAGAGCTCACGATATAGTATTATAACGTCTGAATATTCTTATTATCCTGCCATTACATCATCGTCACATCAGCGCAGGGCCGCAACGACTGATCGTTACATTAATACCTCCCTCATAGCCTTCAATTTGCACAGTGTTTGAAGGACGACATCGGGCAGGATGCCGAATAATACGGAAATAAAAATACATTAAAAAAAAAAAAAACAAGACAAATATAAATCGTCCGTTCAATCCAACTGATCGGTTAATCGAAGAAAGACACGGCAGATTAATCGCTTACCGAAATGATCGTTAGTTGCTAGCCCTACGTCAGGGGCATAAAACGGTCTTAAAATGACAATAATGTCGTTTGTCGCAATCATTTCTGGGACGATATATCGTCCGACAAAAGTGGTTATCGTGACGGGCCCAAGTGATAATACTGTAGATCAAATCCCAATGAAGATCACTGAGATTCCAGGATGGAACACTGTACAATGTGGAAAGGTGGAAGGGGGGCGAATACTTATGCTTATAACTATAAACATGAATATGTAACAAAAATTAAACCCTTAAAAGAGACTGAAAACTTACTAAAATATTGTATAAACCTAGCAGCGAGATCTCTCTCTCTCTCTCTCACACACACACACACACACACACACACACACACACACGCGCACCTCCTCTAGGCGTTTTGGCAGATAAAGGATGGAACCATCGAAGGCCATTATGTCTCCTGTAGTTGAACGATGATCTTTCATCATCCCGAAGCGCATGCTGACGGACTCCACATTTGGCCTGAAACACACACACACACACACACACACACACACACACACACACACACACACACACAAAACGGACATCAGTGAGAGTCACGAACCTAACGTGAAGCCGATCAGGGATTCAGCGACCCATTTTCTCACTAAGAGCACAGACGACAAAATAAAAGCACACGATCTTAATCTCCGGACGTGAACGTGTGAACAGGAGAGGGAGATGACCACGACCCACATTCATCACGTGACGGATAACATCGCTACGACGACGCAGCGAATAACGCAAGGTTAGGGCGGAGTGCTGCACGAATCATTCCGGAGGCTTTCACACTTCACAGCTTCACGTTAACGCGATGAAGTAAATCAGTCACGTAGTTATTAAACGGACGGAAACGAGTAGAGAGAAGCTTAACCGAGGTTAAGTGAAGTTATCTCGTGGAAGCCGCACCGGAGAAACCTTACGAAAAGTTGATATCCGACGACGTGACGTCCCCCCAAAACGTTTTGAGCGGACGATCCCGAACAGACGTGACGAATCTCCCGTGACCACCCTATGTTTACGATACAGGACCAGCGTAACGTTTTATCGTATCGGTAACATACCCGCGACGATTTACCGACAGAACGGGAAAGGTGCCGTGTTGCTACGGGGAAATAATCCACGCCGGGGTGGAGCGATTCGTACGGAGTCATAACCGAGGCGTAACTTTAGGGCGGCGTTGATGAGAGTGTCGCTGTTCACGCTCTCACCTGCGTACCTTATATACAGCCGGAAGATTAAAAAAAAAAAGGTCACATCCACTATGGCTGGAGCCTAAACATCCCTGTCCGTTTCCAGAAGTTGGTACTCGAGTTTTTATTGTCGGACTATATTAAAAGCACGGGAGTCGGGATGGTAGAAAAGAAGCGAGAGGAAAAAACAAAACAAACAACAAAACAACAAAAATCCCCCTACGTTACAGTTCAAATATCACGTGCGTACAGGTTTGCGTTAGACGTACGTGAACACGACGTGATACTGAAACACGGCTTCGTTCCTGCACCGGATGGGCACGTAGTTGGAGGCGATGGAGACCGGATGCCCCATCGTTCCGACTTTCTGTAACGGCTTGCTGCGGGGAACGAGAGACAAGAGGAAAAACACACGTTCGGTTACGATGACGGTGTGGTCGTAGCACAGAACGGTCACTCACCACGCCGCTTCGTTCCATCGCCTGGGGGGAGAGAATGATTTGAATAAATCACGGTTATTAAAGCAAAAACACACAGATATAAGAACGGCGAGTGCCGTCAGTGGTGCGAGAAAGAAAACTGCTTACTGAAGACTTTATTTATTTATTTATTTTTTTAAAAGGTTTATACAAATCAACAACAACACGAAGAGAAAACAGCATCCTCCCTTTTCCCTGTGGATCCTCTCATTCATGTCAGGAAAACATTACAGGACGTTAGGCTTAAATGAACGACGGAAGGAAGACGCAAAGAACAAAAAAGTACCGTGTTATGGCCCGATTCAAACTTATTCGACGATTCAAACAGACTTCCCTGCAATTCCTTTCCACTAGTGAGCGACGCGCGTCTTTGGACTGGGGGAGGAAACCTTGGAGCCGAAGGACGTATTCGTGTCTAGGGCTGCGACGAACGATTATTTTCATAATCGATTAGTCGGCCGATTATTTTTCAGATGAATCGGGTGGGGGCGGGGCAAACTTTCAGTACCGTTTTTTTGTTTATTAAAAATAAAATCCACAGAGTGTTATATAAATATAAACTGCAGACTAAAACTTTACACAACTGTTTGTCCAGTTGTAGGAGACTGAAAAGAACCCAATACACACACCTGAATATATATTATTCATTTAGCACTGTAGTTTAATTCAGCGCTTTTTGTGCATCCATAAACAATAATGCATAAATATTTATATATAAAATATACAAATAAACAAGTTTATATTATATAATAGTATTTATGCATTACTTTTTTTTTTTTTTTTTAATAAAAGGTAACATCGATATAAAGAGTAAACTGAAGAAAGTCAGTGTCGGTGACTCTGGGTATTAGGCTAAAGCTAGCGGCGTCACGTTACGTGCGTATGACGCCATGCGCCGTCGAATAGGAAGCGGCTTTTACGTCCGGTTAGAAAGAGAAAAAAACAAACAAACAAAAAAAAAAAAAACACACTCGATTTCCTTTTGAGACGATATTACCGTTCTGAACTTCACACACTAGTCGGTAGAGTATATAGTGCATAGTGTAAGTGTATAGCACGTCATTTGGGACACGACTTTAGGATTTACTCTCCGGTCCGTGATTTCGGAACAGGAGTAACGTAGTGAGCGCGTTACGTCCGTTACGTCTCCCCCGTGGCGCGCAGAACGACTAATCCACGATGAGATTCGTCCACAACCACAATCGATTATTATCGATTAGTTGTTGCAGCCCTATTCGTGTCCTGTCGAGAATAAACACTTTAAAGTTTTTTTTTTGGGGGGGGGGGGGGGGGGGGGGGCAATGTTGTGTTTATTGCCTTTTTAGAATTCATTCACTTTGTAAGCGCCGCTAAATAATAATAATTTAAAAAAAATTACTACCATTTTCAATCTTTTCCAGTAGTTACATTTCAGAAAGCCAAATTCGAACGCCTTGTACGAACCCTGAATCTACTTCTGCTTAAAAACGTGCTCAAAACGCGTCCTAAAACTTCACTCGATGGTTGAGGTTACGTTACGGGCCAGGCGAGCTAACTTCCGAGACACGTGCACTCGCCAGAGGCACCACCGTGAGCCTAAATATCTATACACCGTCTAACTAAACTCGGCAACAAAACATTTTTTAAAAAACAAACGTCCCTTTTTTCAGAAAACGTAGATTTTTGTCAAATCCAAATAAGCTTCACAGATCTCAGAACCATAAAGAATTAATGCACATGCACCTGTGGATCAGTTTACAGCCGCTAGGCGATCGCGGTCACAGTTACAATAACTTAGGACACTAAAGAGACCTTTCTACTGACTCTGAAAAACACCAGAAAGACGCCTAGGGTTCCTGCTCACCTGCATGAACATGCCATAGACCTGCTGCAGGAAGGCATGAGGACTGCAGATGTGTCCAGAACAATAAACCGCCATGTCTGTAACGTAAGACGCCCGAGACGGTGCTACAGGGAGACGTGATGAATTTGAATGTTTTTACAGCACTTCGGATCGACTGCTGTTTGTCGTTAAACGTGCTTTAGGAATAAATTTGGGAGGTATCCGATTTGTGATGCAGTGGCTGGTTTAATATACCTTCTCTAGCCAGATATCACACCGGCGAAACCACGGCAACTAACGCCACAAAGACCAGCACAGAGCGATTAGGATGACACGAGGCCGCAAAATTCTCTGCCGAATAAAAACGCCAAGCGGTTATCGGCGACACCGTGGCGACCGTGCCGTGCTCACCCGCCCGCTTCCATCTTCGGCTCCGCTTTCGGAGGGCGGACTGCTGGGGTCACGGGGATCTCTTTCGGGATCAGCGGAGCACCGGAACCTCGACCCGCTGGAAAACCGACAGCTTTTCCGACTCCGCTCAGTCCTCTCCCTGCAAAACTGAGAAGCACAGTTCATCCGAGACGTCCTCGACGTGATCTCACACCGAACAAAACGTACACGAGACTGCAACGTCAGCTGATCGGCCATGGTGTACATTCGGTGTAAGAGAAGACTTTAATTTCCCCAGAGGGATCAATAGTGTGTTCCAGCAGCATACATAAAAAAAATAAATACATAAAAACAAGGCACAAAATACACGCAAGATAAAGTAAGGAGAAAATAAAAATGTACAGTACACAAACAGTACGTTATATCGTGCTGCAGTTCTACACGG